>NC_067115.1:46834648-46837148 GCF_021347895.1 Acanthochromis polyacanthus
ACCTTTTCAGACCTCCAGGGGCCACGAAGAAGGAATGAGGGCCAAAAAGACACGTCTTTTCATAATTGTCCCTCTTTGGCTCTCATTTCTCTTCTGTAACACTCAGAGAGCTGAAACCTGGGATCTGGTACCTCTAAAACATGTAAAATCGAAATCCAGTGGAACTGTTTTGCCAGCCCCTCCCAAACCGGAAGTAGCTCCAGGAACGACCTAGAGACTTGTGCTTCAAATTGTTGTTCACCAAGGTCACCTGAATCACCCCTGAAAGTTCCAGCTCATTTGATGCAAAAATGACCAGTTTGTGGGGTTTCACAGTCCAAAAATGTGAAACTTTGACCCTGCGCCAGGGGTCACAGGAAGGTCATAGAGACACCAAACCACCACAGTTCAGCTCCAAATATAGCCTAGCATGAACATACTGAAAAGATCAGCCCCGAGCGTCCCAGTAGGAAAGTCTGACCGAGTGTTCATGTTGGAAATCAGGTCTTGTCACACTCGTAGACCCTGAGAGCCTTCTGCCAGTGGAATTAGACCCTCATTTTTTACCCGAACGGGACGCAATTTTAACCACGAGTACTAGGGCCCCCGTGAGTCAGTATAATACAATGCTCAAGCCTCCTAGGTCAACAGGGGGCCAGATGGTACCATGTTGAAGTTTGGAAGATGAACCTTTAATTTCCAAAGGGCCATTAAGGGTCAAAATCATGAACAGGAATTCCTTTGACACACCACACACACACACACACACACATCACAACTACACACACACACACACACTTAAACGTATCCTAATTTTAACCAAATTTTATTTGTAAACTAATCCTAATTTTAATCTAATTCTCCCTTTATGTCTTTGCAGATTCTCAGACATCCAGATCATGGTGATCCTAGGACCAGATAACACACACACACACACACACACACACACACACCACACACACCTGGACTTGATCCAAGATTTGACCAAATTCTAAATTTAACCTTGTTCTAACCTGTATGGCATACATTAAATTTGAAAGTAAAACACATTTGAATTTTTTAAAAAACCTTTGTCATCAAAGGTACTGAAGTGATGATGTCACTACAGCCAGTCCAGTTTCTTAGGAATACAGCTCAAATCTGGCAGATTCGCCAGGTACTAAGGAGTAACTCACTGAAGAACCGTCACCGAACAAGTGATCGAACCAGAAACTTCACGATGACCGGAGAAGTTGAAAGTACCTTAGACTTCCAAGTAAAAACCTGCAATTTATTTGAATGATTCAGAAAAGACATTTCTTAGAAATGTGTTTGCCTGAATTCCCAGAGGACCGTCCAACCTGGAGGAGCTGAAACATCACCATGGATCAGATAACACACACACACACACACACACACACACCTGAACCTGATCCAAGATTTGACCAAATTCTAAATTCAACCTTGTTCTAACCTGTATGCCAGACATATTCAAGTCTGGCATACATTAAGTTTGAATGTAAACACTAATTTGAATTTTTTAACAAACCTTTAAGCAGTGAGGCCTACTAGTAGTAGTGAAGCCTGATGCTTTCAAACGTGTAAAAAACCATTCCTGCTCGGTCATTTTTGGGTCCAGCGACACCAAATCGGACACGGTCTTACTAGACCACCCCCTGACCTTGCATATTTTCTTTCAGAGAGATAGCCCAAATGAGGACCGAGCACGGCCCCGTTTCTCACTCCACCGTTAACCCTTTCATGTCCAAATGCTTCAAAAGGGGCTAAAAAGGTCCAAATCTCACACATTCCTTCACCAATTTGGACCAAACTGCACAGGTTCTAGATATAGAGGCTAATGTGAACGCTCATGCACCTTTTCAGACCTCCAGGGGCCACGAAGAAGGAATGAGGGCCAAAAAGACACGTTTTTTCATAATTGTCCCTCTTTGGCTCTCATTTCTCTTCTGTAACACTCAGAGAGCTGAAACCTGGGATCTGGTACCTCTAAAACATGTAAAATCGAAATCCAGTGGAACTGTTTTGCTAGCCCCTCCCAAACCGGAAGTAGCTCCAGGAAGGACCTACAGACTTGTGCTTCAAACTGATTGTTCACCCAAGGTCACCTGAATCACCCCTGAAAGTTCCAGCTCATTTGATGCAAAAATGACCAGTTTGTGGGGTTTCACAGTCCAAAAATGTGAAACTTTGACCCTGCGCCAGGGGTCACAAGAAGGTCGTAGAGACACCAAACCACCACAGTTCAGCTCCAAATATAGCCTAGCATAACATACTGAAAGATCAGCCCCGGGGTCCCAGTAGGAAAATCTGACCGAGTGTTCATGTTGGAAAATCAGGTCTTGTCACACTCGTAGACCCTGAGAGCCTTCTGCCAGTGGAATTAGACCCTCATTTTTTACCCGAACGGGACGCAATTTTAACCACGAGTACTAGGGCCCCCCGTGAGTCAGTATATACAATGTCAGCCTCCTAGGTCAACAGGGGGCCAGATGGTACCATGTTGAAGTTTGGAAGTGTACAC
>NC_067115.1:46847148-46852148 GCF_021347895.1 Acanthochromis polyacanthus
AGTCAGTATATACAATGTCAGCCTCCTGGGTCAACAGGGGGCCAGATGGTACCATGTTGAAGTTTGGAAGTGTACACCTTTAATTTCCAAAGGGCCAATTAAGGTCAAAATCTCACCGAATTCTTTGACACACACACACACACACACACACTTAACGTAATCCTAATTTTAACCAAATTTTATTTTGTAACTAATCCTAATTTTAATCTAATTCTCCAGTTATGTCTGCAGATTCTCAGACATCCAGATCATGGTGATCCTAGGAGCAGATAATCAGATAACACACACACACACACACACACATACACACACACACACACACACACACACCTGAACTTGATCCAAGATTTGACCAAATTCTAAATTTAACCTTGTTCTAACCTGCCAGACTTGAACATTTCTGGCATACATTAAATTTGAAAGTAAACACTAATTTGAATTTAAAAAAAACCCTTTGTCATCAAAGGTACTGAAGTGATGATGTCACTACAGCCAGTACTGAAGTGATGATGTCACTACAGCCAGTCCAGTTTCTTAGGAATACAGCTCAAATCTGGCAGATTCGCCAGGTACTAAGGAGTAACTCACTGAAGAACCGTCACCGAACAAGTGATCGAACCAGAAACTTCACGATGACCGGAGAAGTTGAAAGTACCTTAGACTTCCAAGTAAAAACCTGCAATTTATTTGAATGATTCAGAAAAGACATTTCTTAGAAATGTGTTTGCCTGAATTCCCAGAGGACCGTCCAACCTGGAGGAGCTGAAACATCACCATGGATCAGATAACACACACACACACACCTGAACCTGATCCAAGATTTGACCAAATTCTAAATTCAACCTTGTTCTAACCTGTATGCCAGACATTTTCAAGTCTGGCATACATTAAGTTTGAATGTAAACACTAATTTGAATTTTTTAACAAACCTTTAAGCAGTGAGGCCTACTAGTAGTAGTGAAGCCTGATGCTTTCAAACGTGTAAAAATACATTCCTGCTCGGTCATTTTTGGGTCCAGCGACACCAAATCGGACACGCTCCTACTAGACCACCCCCTGACCTGGCATATTTTTTTCAGAGAGTTAGCCCAAATGGGGAGCGAGCACGGCCCCGTTTCTCACTCCACCGTTAACCCTTTCATGTCCAAATGCTTCAAAACGGGCTAAAAAGGTCCAAATCTCACACATTCCTTCACCAATTTGGACCAAACTGCACAGGTTCTAGATATAGAGGCTAATGTGAACGCTCATGCACCTTTTCAGACCTCCAGGGGCCACGAAGAAGGAATGAGGGCCAAAAAGACACGTTTTTTTCATAATTGTCCCTCTTTGGCTCTCATTTCTCTTCTGTAACACTCAGAGAGCTGAAACCTGGGATCTGGTACCTCTAAAGCATGTAAAATCGAAATCCAGTGGAACTGTTTTGCTAGCCCCTCCCAAACCGGAAGTAGCTCCAGGAACGACCTAGAGACTTGTGCTTCAAATTGATTGTTCACCGAGGTCACCTGAATCACCCCTGAAAGTTCCAGCTCATTTGATGCAACAATGACCAGTTTGTGGGGTTTCATAGTCCAAAAATGTGAAACTTTGACCCTGCACCAGGGGTCACAGGAAGGTCGTAGAGACACCAAACCACCACAGTTCAGCTCCAAATATAGCCTAGTATAACATACTGAAAGATCAGCCCCGGGTCCCAGTAGGAAAATCTGACCGAGTGTTCATGTTGGAAAATCAGGTCTTGTCACACTCGCAGACCCTGAGAGCCTTCTGCCAGTGGAATTAGACCCTCATTTTTTACCCGAACGGGACGCAATTTTAACCACGAGTACTAGGGCCCCCCGTGAGTCAGTATATACAATGTCAGCCTCCTAGGTCAACAGGGGGCCAGATGGTACCATGTTGAAGTTTGGAAGTGTACACCTTTAATTTCCAAAGGGCCAATTAAGGTCAAAATCTTACAGAATTCTTGATCTCACACCACACACACACACACACACTTTACGTAATCCTAATTTTAACCAAATTTTATTTGTAACTAATCCTAATTTTAATCTAATTCTCCAGTTATGTCTGCAGATTCTCAGACATCCAGATCATGGTGATCCAGGAGCAATAACTCAGATAAACACACACCACACACAAACACACAACACACACACACACACACCACACAAACCAACTTGATCCAAGATTTGACCAAATTCTATAATTTAACCTTGTTCTAACCTGTATGGCCAGACTTAAATTTCTGAATACATCAAATTTTAATAACACAATTTGAATTAAAAAAACCCTTTGTCATCAAAGGAGAGTACTGAGTGATGAATGATTCACTACAGCCAGTCCAGTTTCTTAGGAATACAGCTCAAATCTGGCAGATTCGCCAGCCGTACTAAGAGTAACTCACTGAAGAACGTGCACCCGAACAAGTGATCGCAACCAGAAACTTCACGATGACCGGCAGAAGTTTGAAAGCACCTTAGATCTTCCAGCTTAAAAACCTGCATTTATTTTGAATGATTCAGAAAAGACATTTCTTAGAAATGTGTTTTGCCTGAATCCCAGAGGACCGTCCAACCTGGAGGAGCTGAAACATCACCATGCGCACAGATAACACACACACACCACACACCACACACCCTTGAACCTGATCCCCAAGATTTGACCAAATTTCTAAATTCAGCCTTGTTTCTAACCCTGTATGCCAGACATATTCAAGTCTGGCATACATTAAGTTTGAATGCTAATACACTAATTTGAAATTTTAAACAAACCTTTAAGGCAGTGAGTGCCTACTTTGTTAGTAGTTGAATCCTGCATGCTCTTCAAACGTGGTAAAAAAACCATTCCTCTGCCTTCGCGTCATTTTTTGGGTCCAGCGACTCACCAAATCGGAACACGGTCTTACTAGACCACCCCCCCTGACCGTTTGCATAATTTTCTTTTCAGAGAAGAGATAACCACCAAAGAGGACCGCGAGACAACAGGCCCCGGTTTCTCACTCCACCACCGTTAACGCCCCTTTTTCATGTCCAAATGCTTCAAAAAGGGGGCTAAAAAAGGTCCAAATCTCACACATTCCCTTCACCAATTTGGACCAAACTGCACAGGTTCTAGATATAGAGGCTAATGATGAACGGCTCATGCACCTTTTTCAAGACCTCCAGAGTGGCCACGAAGAAGGAAATGGAGGGCCAAAAGAAGGACGTTTTTTTCATAATTGTCCCCTCTTTGGCTCTCATTTCTCTTCTGTAACACTCAGAGAGCTGAAACCTGGGATCTGGTAACCATACCTCTAAAACTCGTTAAAATCGAAAATCCCAGTGGAACTCGCTTTTGCTAGCCCCTCCCAAACCGGAAGTAGCTCGCAGGAACAACCTAGAGACTTGTGCTTCAAATTGCTTGTTCACCTGCGAAGGTCAGCCTGAAATCACCCCTGAAAGTCTCCCAGCTCATTGTGATGCAAAATGACCAGTTTGTGGGGGTTTCACAGGTCCAAAAATGTGAAACTTTGACCCTGCGCAGGGGTCACAGGAAGGTCATAGAGACACCAAACCACCACAGTTCAGCTTCCAATATAGCCTAGCATAACATACTGAAAGATCAGCCCCGCGGGTCCCAGTAGGAAAATCTGACCGAGTGTTCATGTTTGGAAAATCAGGTCTTGTCACACTCGTAGACCCTGAGAGCCTTCTGCCAGTGGAATTAGACCCTCATTTTTTACCCGAACGGGACGCAATTTTTAAAACCACGAGTACTAGGGCCCCCCGTGAGTCAGTATATACAATGTCAGCCTCCTAGGTCAACAGGGGGCCAGATGGGTACCATGTTGAAGTTTGGGAAGTGTACACCTTTAATTCCAAAGGGCCAATTAAGGTCAAAATCTGACAGTAATTCTTTGACACACACACACACACACCACACACACACAACCACACACACACACACCACACAACCACACCACTTAAACTTAATCCTAAATTAACCAAATTTTATTTTGTAACTAATCCTAATTTTTTAATCTGAATTCTCCTTTATGTCTTTGCAGATTCTCAGACATCCAGATCATGGTGATCCTAGGACCAGATAAACACACACACCCACACACACACACACACCACACATCACACCACACCCTGGACTTGATCCAAGATTTGACCAAATTCTAAATTTAACCTTGTTCTAACCTGTATGGCATACATTAAATTTGAAAGTAAACACATTTTGAATTTTTTAAAAAACCTTTGTCATCAAAGGTACTGAAGTGATGATGTCACTACAGCCAGTCCAGTTTCTTAGGAATACAACTCAAAATCTTGGCACGATTCGCCAGGTACTAAGGAAGTAACTCACTTTGAAAGACCGGCTCACCCAAACGAGACGTGATCGAACCAGAAACTTCACGATGGACCGATGGGAAGTTGGAAAGTACCTGAGACTTCAGAGTAAAAACCTGCAATTATTTGAATGATTCAGAAAAAACATTTCTTAGAAATGTGTTTGCCTGAATCCCAGAGGACCCGTCCAACCTGGAGGAGATGAAACATCACCATGGATCAGATAAAACACACACACACACACACACCCTGAACCTGATCCAAGATTTGACCAAATTCTAAATTCAACCTTGTTCTAAACCTGTATGCCAGACATATTCAAAGTCTGGCATACATTAAGTTTGAATGTAAACACTAATTTGAATTTTTAACAAACCTTTAAGCCGTGAGGCCTACTAGTAGTAGTGAAGCCTGATGCTTTCAAACGTGTAAAAAAACCATTCCTGCTCGGTCATTTTGGGTCCAGCGACACCAAATCGGACACGGTCTTACTAGACCACCCCTGACCTTGCATATTTTCTTTTCAGAGAGATAGCCCAAATGAGGACCGAGCACGGCCCCGTTTCTCACTCCACCGTTACCCCTTTCATGTCCAAATGCTTCAAAAGGGGCTAAAAAGGTCCAAATCTCACACATTCCTTCACCAATTTGGACCAAACTGCA
>NC_067115.1:46854944-46899670 GCF_021347895.1 Acanthochromis polyacanthus
GATGCATACAATTTAGAGTTATTTTCATCCAGTACTTTAATGCATAATATAATATAGCAGCTGTAGTGGGAAGAGATGAAGAAAAACTGCATAAAATGGAACTGTTGAATTAGAAATGTCACAGTTAGGAGTAAGGCGTTATGAAACAATGTACTTCAGGAATTGTATTAGTGTGTGCTGATTGAAAGTGTGGGAGCAGGAGGCTGCTTCCTTTGGTGTCACTCCTGTTGAAAGTTACAAATCACCTACTGGATGGCACATAAAGGAGTGCATCATCAGCAAAGGACAAAGGTGCAATTTAGAGTGCACCAAAGTGGACACTCCTTATACCCTGGGCAATACTTTAAAGCTCTGTCTGGGAAAATTTCTTTTGGTTTCAAAGTTTACATTTTCGAATGAATCGATCGGAGTACTGATAAATAATTCTAGGTTTTCTTACTGTCAGTTAGGAACAAGCTAAATTGGTCCATCAAGGCTGCAAATTTAATGAAAGAGAAATGTTCTGCAGAATAAAGTGTCTTGAAGCATACATTATTTTTAAATGTTCCCAGGTACGCTATTGTTGTTCAGTTTTAACTCAACTTATTTGGACATCGCTCAGAATTCAACTAAAGCATATGACTTTAAGAATGAGCAAAATCAGCACTGTGTTACCAGAAAATTGTGGATTTTTTTACCCAGATGTACTCATGCTTCTTGAAAGTGGAAAAAAAAAAATAACGAGCTGTGCTTGACACCAGCAAAGTGTGCCTATTGAAATGGACAATGAGTACACATGATTCGATGCTCGCGGTGCTGTTGAACATAATGTTCAAGTCCTCCTTAAATAACCTCCTTCGCACTCAAGCAACAAGATTCCCGAAGACACGCACAGGCCATTTGGGCAACAAAAAAAAACGCATTTAAGATACTGATTTTTTTTTCTAGTGAAAATAGAACAACTCCCAAGCGCAGACCTACAGTCACACCAATAAGTTTTTTTACAGAGCAGTACGAAAGGAACACAAATGACATATCAAACTACGAACGTCTTGCATTAATGTAGGGCGCAGAGGTTCAGGGATCAAATCTGACAGCAAAACAGGAGCAGAGCAATGATGGAAGGAGAAAGGAAAAATACAAAAGAAACAACATCAGTGTGACTGGGAAGTGCAGATGCACTTATGCTGTACAAGCTTTCAGTCCAGCATTCGGGAAAAAAATAAAAAGATGACTGAGAGGAAAGGACAGCAAAGGAGGGCCTTTTTTTTTTTTTAACTCAAACTGAAAAGGCAAAGAACAGAGACATGGTGGGACGTTCCACCTAAATATAATGTACTTTGCTGTCTCCCACCACTAATTTGCCAAAGGAAAATTCTTGTCAAAGATGTGAAGCCTTTGCTCTGACAGGGGCGATAGATGGGTTTCACTTTTGGAGACCAACTATAAAAAATAAGTGGGCCCAGTGCAAGTGTGAGCAAGCTGAGAGTGTTAGGTGAAGGCAAAATAACTGCATGTTTGTGCCTTTTTCCACCGTTGGAGTTTCTATAAAATAATTTTTGATCAAATTTGAATACAGACTTGTAGTTGCTTGAGCATTCTGAGTGTTCAGGAATATTGGTTGCCATTTTCTTATTATTGTTTCTCCATATCAACTTTTTGTTGTTGTCTTTTTACTCATCTTGCTTACAAATTGGTTTGATTCGTCTCCTCATTATAAGTTTGTACACTATTGCAGCTCTCTTGCATGGGCAGACTGACAGACGAGCATGAGAAAAAACAAAAAAACAAAAAACAAAAAAAGAAGCATTGAATAAACAAGTCAGGGAAGCTTGGCCTGTCTTGTCTCGCGTCTGTCTCTTTCTCTCTTCCCTGATTCCAATTCTGAACTCACCAAAATCTTAGAAGTTGTGGCAGCTTTTTTTACAGCACCTGTGTCAAAAAAGAGAATATTATGATGCTTCTTCTTTCCATTTGTACCACTGCATGTAAAAAAAAACAACTTTTGAATGGGGTTTGTTTAAAGGCTTTAACCATAACCAGTCATGTGTCTTGTTCAGGTTAGATTATGCGGACACTGACATATAATCACTACATTTATTCTACATTTCATATTTATAGCTTAGCTTCTTTGCAAAACTTCTGCAATTATTTTGTATTAGCATTTTAGGTGTTTGTATTTGTGGAAAACTGCAATAATGTCATTACCCTGGACCTTCAGGTTCACATTGCATTTGCCCATCGATCATAACAACATTTCTCTGCATGCCACTCCTCCGCTTTCTATCCCACGTGTTTTGTCTCTCTCCACTGTCACTGTTAAATACCAAAAACATGTTTGGAAAAAGGTACATTTTACTTGTTACCTCTCTTGCATCGATTTTGGGAATCTTGCCGGAGCAACACCAGTGGGCTGAAGTGTTCTACAATTTCTACAAAAACAAAAACTGAAACAGCACTCTTCTTCTGTGAAATAAACACAGAAAATAGACTCACAGATCCAACTTTCCAGCAAACTTAACTGCTGTTCGTGCATGCAAACTAATTTGTTTATGGTGAAGAAAATAGCATACTTTTGCTAGAGATGCCTTCTAGTGTCACATGTCACTCCCTCATTCCATTGTCCATGGCTATCAACAGTTCTTCTATCGTTTGTTATTTGTTCCTGTCTGTCAAAGGCAGTGGGGCACTCTGGGCAATGTCCTGTAGGGAATGTGAATGTTCCTTTGACCTGAACCACTATCCCAAACCTTGTTGCAGATCAAGTATACTCATTCATGTCAGCGGTATCCCCTGATGGTAGCAGCTTCCTTCGACAGGCCACTAAATTGTCTCAGTCCGATCTGACATGTGGAAAGTGCTGGAAAAAGAGTCAGTGCCCTGATGGGTAAGAGCTGTTTTTGTAAAATTAAGGGGATCTACATACTTGCTAATATGCAGGTGGTTTTTGTGTCGTGGCTAATGGGTGGAATTTCTTTCAACAGCTAGAGCAAATTCCAAGGGATCGCTGTCAAGTACAGCCATGGCCATAAGTTTGGACACAGCATGACTTACTATGTCTGTTTTGATGTCTATTACAGAACATAACTAATATTTTTTGACAGCACCAGTTTAATTAGTCAACAAATTAACAAGGGATATAATATTATCAATAAATTCCAACAATTGGAACAACTTTGTTCCCAAAACATAATAGTAGAAGAAAATAACAAAAAAAAAAAAAATGCAGTACTTTCACAACCGAATTTGGTAAGAATAACAAAATGACACCAAACTCTTTGATGTTTTTTTTTTTAAATATGAAACTTAATATAGTTCTCAGGAGTTGTGTACTGTATTGTAAGTGACAATTTTGTGGTATTTTCTAAGATTCACAAGCATCATGGTACTTGTGTCCAAACTTATGGCCATGGCTGTAAAGTTTACTTTTAGAATGCCAAATTTTAATCGAAGTCATCTCAGTGCTCTTTAAGGCCAAGATCTTACTGTTTAATTTTGAGCAGATTAAAATATACCTGTGGATAATCCTAACTTTCTTTTGTACAAACACTCATGTAGCTGAAGCAGATGCTTTCAGACTTGCTAAACTATTCATGGATCCAGCTTCATATTGATTTGGGTGATATCAATACTCTCATCTAACCCTTAGCAAGAAAGCAAATGTGTTTACTTCCCAAAATGCGAAGCCTATTCTTTTAACAAATGGGTTGACTTCAGATTAGCTCGTCAAACCACTCCGAGCTTTCCTCATCTGAAAAAAATGGACAAATGTTGGAACCACTGAGAGTTAAGTGGATGTGTGAAGTGTTGGTGACACCATATTTATATATAAACAACTTTTTTGCAGTTCTGCAATTTCTAATGAGTAATGTCTTACTTCAGGAAGACACTTGTATAATTGAAAATATGAAAAGTGCAAATGACTAAAATGATTGATCTCCATGAAACTACAGCGAACTGAAAAGTAAATTAAACTAGATTTGTCTATAGCAGTGTGAAAAATATCACCAGAGTGGAACATTCTTGGAAAACAACAGAAGTTATTACAATTACAAAATTATAATTTTAAAACCAGCATCCGTATGAAACAGGTCTGAGTTTTGTTTGCTACGGTTGCTATGGGAACAGTTTCATATAGCAAATGAAGATATATAAAACCTTTTCTACAGGAGGTATTTTGGGCTTTTTTTTTTTTTGCCTTACTACTATATGTAATGCTGATTAACTTGAAGAATAAACTTGTATAATTAAAAATATGAGCAAACACTGAAACTAAAATCAAACTAGATTTTTTTCTATAAAAGGGCAAAAAAATATAACCAGAGTGGAACATACTTAGCAAACAACAGTAGCATAAACTTCTCACCACACATGTTTGTACATAATAAGTTAGAATTTTTACACCAGAAGCAGACTATAGTTTTGGTTGCTTGACAACTTGTTTCACGTGGAGAGAAACTGTAGACTCTGGCATCCAGCACACTCGGGGCATTGCAGAAATAGGTTAAAGTGTTGAAAACTGTTTGCAATGTCCTTTCATATAGTTTTAATGGATGCCTGCTATCCAATCACAAACAAGTATTATCTGTGGGAATCAGAAAACAACAAAAAAAAATGTCCCATTATATCTCCTGCAGCCAAAGTGGATATTTCTGTACTTGTTTTCGAAACCGATTCAACAAGTCAAAAAAAAAAAAAAAAAAAAAATCTAATGGGCAGCTGGATAACATAAGACATGCTTTCATCTTAGTCTGTGCACATGTTCTGCCTCTAGCAGCATGTAGTGTATATCATTTGAGTATCACATGTACTATACCCCACAGAGAGCCTGTGTTTTCACGGTGACATAGTGCAGTCTGTTTGTTAGCAGACCCCCTCCGGTGCCCGGGTCACTGTGCTCTATTACTGCGCAGTATGCATGAAGCCAAACAAACACCATGGCCAATAGGCAAAGCAAACAGTAGCTCAGCACCCTGCTGCCATTTAAGGCACAGTATGAGGTCCTTGCTGTGTGCATGTGAATGTCTGTGTGTGTGTGTGTGTGTGTGTGTGGGTGTTTATTTGCGATAATGGAGGTTAGCTGGAGAAATTTTCCAATAACTTGATGAGAATGCACAGGTGAGGGGAGTCTATGAATACGGGACAAAAATCTATGACTTTATAAGGCATTTGTAATGTCAGGCACGTGTGATTCTGCAGGATTATTTGTACACCGCTGCAGATGTCCTGCAGCCAGTGATTCATTGTCCTTCTGCATCCGAGTAGATCCGTCCGCCAGCTCCATTCTGTCCCAATAACACCCTTGTCTCCCCGCTGATAATTATCTGCAAGGCTGCACTCCTCTGCTCCCCTCGCGTTTCAATGGGAAAGACAAAGAGCAAGTTTGTAAAAGAGCATGAAAACTTAGTTAGAGAGTAAGGCTGGAGGGGGGAATAGAAAGAGCGATGGCGTCAGGTGGGGTGGGTGGTGGGGTTCTGGGGAGGGGCAGACGATGGAGCAGACAGACGAAAGGAGAGGAAGGAGAAATGATGATGATGAGTGTGGATAGGCAGGGAGAATTGAATCTTTTAATCTCCCAAAGTGGGAAGAAAGCGACCTGAGGCATTTGTGATTGAATTTCCTTTAAGTCCACAAGTAGGTCAATAGAACCAGCGTTGCTCATTAGCAAAGAGGGAGGAAAGGGGGCCGGGGTGGGGGAGCGGAAGAGGGAAAAGTTTTGTGTCAATACAGTGAGCATCATTCATTTGCCCTTTCTTCAGAAGAAGAGGAGGAGGAGGAGGAGGAGGAGGAGGAGGGAGCAGATGGAGCAGTGAGAGTGGTATGGGAAATTTGACTGTGCAGCTTTGTTGACTGTCTGAAAAGGGGATGGAGGAGAGGCTGGAACAGGCGGCAAATATAATGAAGCAGAGACGACTTGCAAAAGTGCATTCACATTAAATACCAGCCACCAGGCTTGCAGGGGGAAATAAAGATTTCTCACTGTAAAAAAAAAACCCAAGAGGCCTTAATAAGCCAACTGAAAATCATCCGAGGTCGCTTCAAGCCAAAAAAAGATGGAATATAAATAAAGAAAAACCAGCCAACATGCATAAAGTCTTGAATTTATCAACCCTTAAAATGACTGCCACCTACAGTGAGGTGCGAATGAAAGCATTAGCCACTGGTTTTGACATTTGGCTGAATAATAAACAAGTACTAAAAGCTTGGGATAATTCTTCCAGCGCCAGATTTCTTTCTGCACAATTACATCTTCCTTTTAAAGCACAATTAGCAATATGGTGCCAAAGACAACTGGAGAGAGGAAGGAGAGGTATGGCAGAGCTTTGGGGGACGCAATAAAGAGAAAACAAAAAGGTTAAGTTGAGTGGAGCACAGTTTTTATGGAAATGTCAGGATGTTTTTTTAAAGCATTTGTTGTGGCTGGGTGGTCGCTGCTGTCTGAGCTGCGAGAGCTTTATCCTAATTTATTCTAATATCATCTGTAGAATTAGCTGTTTACAACAGCTTAGTAATGATAATGGTGGAAATACTCAATGTTAATGACAGCACAGTTATAATTAAAAATAAACCTCATAGTTCAAGTAAGGAGAGGAATGATTGATAGACCGGCAAATCCTAAAGTGAAGTACAACTGCACTTCTTTTTAATGAAGACTGCCTGAGCATCACAGTTTGTCTGAGAATTGTTTAGTTTTCATTATCATCCTGCTAGATGTCTTCTGACTTTCCTTCTGTTCACAGTCACTGCCACACCCACCTCACCTGTCCCCAATTCCCCAGTCAGCCACAGTGTGTTTATACCTGCCATCTTGACTTTGTTCTTTGCCAGATTGTCTCACACTCATGTTTGATCTTGGTTGTCTGATTTCCTCCTGTTTTATGTTACTTGCCTGTCTTCCTCTAATATAAATTGTGAGCTTTAATAAACCACCTGGACTGCTGCTGCTGCCCGCCTGGTTATGTCTGACTGCTGTGTGACACTGGAGTGTCTCGTTGCCTGTTGGGTATTTTAGAGACTAATCTTGCACAGCTTTGGCTAGATACCACTCCCTCTTACCTGTAAGCAAAACATGTAGATAATGGGAAGCTGAACAGCACAGAGATGGTGCTGCTCAAGGTTACCAACGACCTTTAAAGAGCCTATGTTTTGCTTTTTTTTGGGTAGTACCCTTTCCGTCAGTGTGTTATAGCTTTTTCTGTGCATGTTAAAAGGTCTGCAAACTTATGAAGCCCAAAGTCCACATCAAAGTGTTTTGTTTTTTTCACAGAAAACTTCTCTTCTTACCTGCGTAAAATCCCTCATTTGAAGTCTGTTACTTTTTTATGTCACCATGTAACACATTTGCATAAAGCCTGCCTAGTGGCTAGTTTGGCCCTCAAAGTATGAGCAGCTTTTTCGCAGTCTTTCGATATTTCCTCCCTAAAGCTGCTTCTGCTGTGGCCACATACCAATGTTCGCTCACTTCCCTTGGTTCAGCTGACCAATCGGAGCACACGAGGCTTTTCAGGAGGCGAGAACTTAAAGAGAAATTAGCTATAATGGAGCTTTTCAGACAGATTGTGAAAAGATGTACTGCAGCAATGCATGCTAATGTGCTTTTTGAATATTTAAGCATGTAAACATATTCTAGTATAATAAAAAACAAACCTGTCAATGTGCACATCATGGCTCTTTAATGACTGCGAGGATGGTATTTGCTCAGTCCTTATACTCCCGGACCTTGTGCAGCCTTTTACATGATTGATTAAGTCCTGGGTGGGCTTTATGTTAAGTGTAGTGTGACACATTGGGTTTGTTTTGGGATCAGTTTTATTTTCTTTATACATGTTTCCCCCCTTTAACTGAAGCTACCATGCTAGATATTCTGATCAGTTAACAACAGTTTAGTCCAGGTACGTGGCATTAGCAAAATATATTTTTGGATTATAATGTTCAAGGTCCACTGCTATTGATTTTATGGCCTCATTTGGTTCTGACCAGTATAGTTATAAATTAATACAAAATATTCTGCTGGATTGACAAAAGCACTGTGTATTTCTGATAGAATTGTGTATTTGTTATGACTGGTGACACGGGTTGGTTTTAGGGTCAAGTTTATTTTATTGATACAAGTTTCTTCTCCTTGGGCACATTATTCATGGCGTCTATTTCCATTTTTATGCTGATGACACACAGCTGTATCTGCCTGTTAGTTCCACCGACCATGTTAAGTTCTCTTAAAGCTGCTGTCCGGAGTTTCCGTTTGTTTTCAATTTATGTATCATTTTTTAACAAAGCTTAAATGTGTTAGTCTAGTTCGATACTATAATATAAAGTTAGTATAACGCGGTATGAAAATTTATTCCTGAGCTCCGCCTTCCTCTCATAGACCCCCATGTTATTCCAAAAAGCGCCGGTTGCTGCCGACCAATCAAGTTCGAGCTTCAGCTTTGTCATGCTGTCAATCAACGGTTACGCGCACAGCAAGCAAGCCCATGCAGAGGTGGGCGAGCTACGCACTATGCAACCGCGCGCACATTTGTTTTGCTTGTGGAGGAGAGAGCATCAGGGCTCAGCAACTTCCAAAAAAGTTACCAATCCCACAGCTTGTCAGGCCAAGAGACTGCAGGACATTTTTTGGCTCGGGGTGCTCGCGTCGCTCCCCGACCACGGCCTCCATAGCCCGCCTGACGGCTTCATTTAGATGCCCGACCTCTGGAGGAAGATGTTGGGGCGTCTGGGACATACTCTTCGTCAGAGGAGTCATGCAATTCTGAACTCTAGATAGAAATAAATAAACAATGTAACACATATACATGTGTAAATGCACTAAGTTTGATAAACAACGTCATCGAGAGGGATACACGAGTGTAATCACATATTGAAACTTTACTCGTTCATCCTAGCAGATTCATGTTATTTTGGTATTAGGACAAGTTAGACTCAATACAGCATTCTAACGTAATTCCTTTATTATTTACTAAATGTACTAAATGTAGAAGAGTGGAAAACAGCAAAACAGGCAAGATACTGCAGCACTCCGGGCACCCCTCTCATGTACTGCGCGCGTGCACAAATAAAGGGGCGAAATCAGAGGGAGGGAGGGACCAACAGTGTTTTGGGAGACGCTGCGATTCAAACTCCGGACAGCAGCTTTAATGACTGCTATCTGTTACGTGCTCAGTGCTCAGCTGCTTTCATCCAGAAGAAGGAGACA
Organism: Acanthochromis polyacanthus; assembly: GCF_021347895.1. Taxonomy (NCBI): domain Eukaryota; kingdom Metazoa; phylum Chordata; class Actinopteri; family Pomacentridae; genus Acanthochromis; species Acanthochromis polyacanthus. Next base: position 46,864,120 of record NC_067115.1, read on the forward strand.
TGATCACATCACTCCTGGTCTTGACTCTTTATACTGACTCCCAGTACGTTTCAGAATAGATTTTAATTTTACTGTTTACTTAAGACTTTGCATGGGCTGTCTTTTCGCTATATGTGTGACCTTTTTGTGTCAGTATGCACTTTGAGATCCTCGGGCCAGAAGCTTGTTATCTAGAAAACAACAAAAAAGGACTATGTTTGCAGACTTTGGAACAATCAGCCAGGTCAGCTCAGTGTTACGGCCACCAGTATTGGTGTGCCGTCAGGTTTCTGGGTGGCGTCCTGTTAGGCCTTTGTGTGGGGGAGATTGCATGTGTGGGTTCAGCTGTGGCTGTTTCTGAGTCTCTCCAGGAACCCCAGCTGCTGGCCATTCCAGCCAACGACTCAGGAGCTGACGACCTGCACTGCAGTCCTGTTCTACCCGCCTCCCAACCTTCCTGATTGGGCCACCCTCCAGCTCCCCTCCACCTCTAGCCAACCGGACACAGCCATCACCACACCGGTTGCCTATATACCTGAACCATGCGCTTAATCTGAGCGGCTGGTATCGGTGACCAGTCCACCATGGTGCCTCTCAGTGTTCTGTTGTTGATGTTTGTGTGATGTGTTTCGAACTGTAGGTACTTGTGGTGGGTTGGTGGGTACCACAGACGCTGCTTTGGTGTGGAGCCTACAGTTTCAGGGGAGACTGAGGTTCCAGGTAGCAGTCTGCCAACTTAGCGAAGAAGCCATTCGGTTTTGAGTGTTTGTGACCTGTGTGGTCAGTGTGTATATGCGGAGGCACCAGTTTTGTTTAGTTTGTTTTTGCACTCTTGGTATTAGTTTTTGTTACTGGTGGTGGGTGTTGCTAATGTACTTATGTTAGGCTAGGAAGTTTAGTTACTTTGTTTGTGTTTAGATAGTTTAGAAACTCTATTAGCCTTCGTTTGGTTTTATTCTGTTCTTTGATTTAGCAACACTCACCAGTCTTGTGTTCCTTATTATCACTTTTCTGTTCCTTTTGCCACTAAGCCATAAATCTCATCTACCTGAACCAATAACATCTGGTTATTTTGTTGCATCCAGCCAACCCCTAGTGGTTGGATTGTAACATCAGTCAGTGACCACCTTTAAGTCACTTCACAAAACATATTTTTATCAGAGAGCTTTTCCTGATTTTACTCAGATTTTAATTTCTTGTCACCTGTCTGTCCTTCAGAAATGTTTTTACATTTTCCTACACTGCTTTGGTGTTACACAACTTCTTTCAAAACATTCTTATCTGTTTTTTTTTCTTTTTTTGCTGTCCTTGTTTTTTTCACTGTCCTTGTGAAACTTTTTTTTTAACATGGATTTTTTAAAAGCTTTCTCTTAATAAATTATTACTATTATTATTATAAAGCCAGAGGCGGAAGACCCATAACTTAGCTCAGCTGAAGGTTGGTAACAGGATGAAAGGGCATGCAAATGTAAAACAATATGCCAACCAGAATCTCTTCATAGTAATTAACTCATTTCTCATCAGCTAAATTCAAATATAAATACAAACCAAAATGACAAGTTGTGGGTTTCTGTTTTTGCTTGAATTATTTGATGAGCAGAAGCAGATAGAACTTGATTCAGCTGTCTGTAAAACCACATCTTGTCTTAACTCTTTTTTTTTTGTATGGATTAAACAAGATGCGTGTTAATTAGAGAGCTTCACAAGTACTGAAGGCATATTTTGAAACTTTGAAAACAGCCAGCCTACCTGTCTCTCAGCAGAACCGATCCCAGTGCCAAACTAAACTAACTGCCTTAATAGTCAAACATGAGAAGAGTATCGGTCTTCTCATTTAAATCTTACAAGCAATTAAAATTTTTCATCAGATTTTCTGTAAGATGAAATTGTAGCAGGCTTAAGGTGTAATTTGTAATGTTTACTCCCAGGAAGACCTGATATATAAAGTATTATTAGGACTTTTAAATATCAAAGTGTATTACTTTTCACTGGAGGTGTGAGAGTTTAACTTGTAAACATATCCCATATCTCTCAAACACCCATGAAACTGCCCACTTTCACTTCTCTGCCTTTAGCTAGAAGAGACAACGTGGGAAATTTTAACGTCGCCTAAACCTTCGTGCATTTTTCAACCACAGGAACCTCAAAAGCTCCTGGGAACTACTTTTAGCTTTTGGAGGAGAAAAATATGCCTACTTAAGTGCAGGACTGCAAAATGAAGCGGTTAAACTAAAACAGGACAACAAGCACCATTTTTCCTGCCCTCTCAAGAAACAGTCTTTGCGCTAAACACCATAAAATTCCACATACAGGCTAACATAGCAAACCCTCCAATGTTCTATTCCAAGCATGTGAAGGAACATCCAGTAACTGCTATTTGTTGTTGCTTTGTTTTCACTTAAGTTAATGCTGCAGGATAAGATTGCTTCAATAGAAGCAAAAGGGCTAAAATGGCAGATTACAGGGCCGATCCTGTACATTTTCATTCCACCTGCCCCAAATTCCTGCAGTGGAAAGCCACAGCATAGTATAGATCAACCCATAGAAACTAACTGAAGCCAGCATACTGATTGAGCAATACTATTTTAGTTTCTCTTCTAGCTAAGTAATATTAGTATCCTTTAAATACATCCATCCATCCATTCTCTATACATCGCTTTATCCTCACTTGGGTCGCGGGGGGTGCTGGAGCCTATCCCAGCTGACTCTGGCGAAGGCAGGGGACACCCTGGACAGGTCACCAGTCTGTCGCAGGGCTACATAGACGGACGAACAATCACACTCACATTCACACCTACGGGCAATTTAGAGTAATCAATTAACCTCAGCATATTTTTGGACTGTGGGAGGAAGCCGGAGTGCCCACAGAAAACCTACGCATGCACAGGGAGAACATGCAAACTCCATGCAGAAAGATATATATATATATATACACACACACACACACACACATATATATATATAATGTGTGTGTATGTATGTGTGTATGTATAGGATCATTTTGACAGAAAGAATAATGCCTAAGGCCCACTTTATTGGATTCTATGGCCTCATCTGCTGCAGACCAAAATAACTTTAAATTAATACAAATTCTCCTTCAACAAAACTGTGGTGCTATGAAGGCAAATAATGATGAAAAACACATTTTCGTGATGATTAAAACCCATACTTTGTGGCTAATTGTTCAGGTTTCCTGAGGTATTTGTGTGGCATTTCAAGTGGTGCAGAAATAGTGCAATAATGATGACAGTGTAATTTTTACAAAATTTTGCCATATTTGTGGCACTTTGCGGTTCCGTACTGATGATTTACAGCAGAACAAAGCTGTGGTCTGGGTGGACTGCTCCCTTGAACTACTCATATAATTTGTACTTGACTTAAATTGAAGGATACCATAAAAAGAGCAGGCCAATCAAGCACACACATAATACACACAGTCAATCTTGTGCGCACCTGTACAGATATTCATAAGCCTGCTTGTTTATGTGCACATGTATGCGCACACACACAAATTGCACGAGGAGCTGATGCTGATGAAGCAGTGGCAGCCTTTGGGCTAAGACAGATGATGGATGGAAGGGAGTAGATGACTGTGTTGGGTGGCTGCTCACTCCCTTTTTCTTTCCCCACCCCTCCCTATACATGGTCCCTCTCTTTGTCTCTCACTCTTCTTACCTCTCGCTCTCTGTCCCCTCCTCCATTCACATCCATGTCCAAGCCTTCTTCCTCTCCTCCACTGATGAGTGATGGAGTGAGGATCTGTCCTGCCTCTGCGCTTCCTTCCTGCCACTAAGGGTGTCAGCATCTTCTACATCTCTGTGATTTGGCCTCTGTACAGTTTATACAACCACAGTGGGACAGATGAAGGCAAGAAAGAAGCAGATTTGGAAGCAAGCAGACATATAATCAAGTGAAAACTAGAGAAAAATGGTGGCACAGGGAGGATGAGGAAAGATGGCTGAAATGATGAGACTTTAAAGCTCTACTAAGACTGAATCAGTGACTGACAATGAAGAGAGAATTTGTCTGGCATCAATAGAATTTATGCACAAGATTCTCCAAGTTAATGATCTCTGAAGTCACAATTCATTTCAGAATTTACCACAAAAACTTTCATCGTGAGAGTAAAGCTAACCTAAGCCACATGGGAGACTTCATGTCAAACCGCTCTGATGTTGCGGTCGGCCAGAAAGTGACAACCGATTAAACTGTGTGAGATGGTTATTAGGATTAGCATGGAGTGATTAAATGTTAATGATATAATGAATAATGAGCCCCCACTCATTCTCATTAGCAAACAGTTGTTAACCGTACACAGGGCCACTACCAGCTGAAGCAGAGGGAAAGAGAGCAGGAGAGAAAGCTAAGAGGAAAAAAAGCTCAAGTAAAAAGGGAAGGAATGGAGAAAGGAGACACACGAGGTGTAATATTACTACTTAATTATGATTTTTATTTATTTTTTGGATTAACACCCGATGGACCTTAATCCAGAGTCAAACAAGCCTGCTTCAGTATACTTGCTGACATTTTGTATAGACCCAGGAGCAGGTTGTAGAACTGTGCAGCTGCTCGGGGAGCACAAAACCTCTCTCATTTCCTGAAAATGCCCAGATATCTGAGACAGCACCGATAACAAAAGTAGTCTTCTCAAAAACAGGATTTTAATAGAGGGTTAGGTCCTGTTACTTACAAGCATGTACTATTTTTTCTTTCTTTTTTTATAACTCATTTATTTATTTCTTTTTCTTTTTTATATATTCAGTAATCCTGAGGAGTCGATTTATCCGGTATAACCAGAGCACCCCCATGAGGCGAGAAGGTGGAACCGCAGACTGTCCAGAGGGATGAACATCACTTCGGGGACCTGGCGGCAGTGCACTGGAGTAGATTAAGAGGGAAAATTATTTATAAATTTCCCTTCAATTATTTATTGAGCAATTCCTCCCAGTGTTTACTCAGGGGTTATTAAATATTATGCTGCTAAGCTACTCAAAAGACAGAATCGTCGGAGGACATCCCAGGATACTTTTAATTCCTGCACTCACAGAACTCACAGCTTCCAGAAACTAGCGTTCAGAATGCAATTAAAGGAAGCGGCTGCTCAATCAATTTTCTCACCATTTCATTTCCTTTTTTCCGTTCCCTCTCTTTTTTTTCCATTTGTGTTCAGCAAGGAAAAAACTTGCAGTCCATAGCCAAACACCATCATGTGGTGAAGTGAGTGTGTGTGTGTGTGCATAGACGCTCATGTATGTGTAGCCAAGAGGTAATGGAATAACAGCAACTCAGCTAATCCGATCTGTCTCTCTTTCTCCATCTCCAGCTCCCTGTCTTCCTCTCTCTATCACACTCACTCAGTACGCCGAGAGACAGACCTCTGTCTGCTGGCTCGGAGACCATCAATAGTTTGTCCAGATAGTGGCAGCAGGCTTAGCCAGGAAAAGGAAATGTAGCCTTGGATTTTTTATTTTTTTTCCTTTTTGGCTTCCACAACAAGCCATCTAATAGGCTTTGGTAAGAGAGAGAGACAGACCGAAAGAGAGAGAGTAACTTTAACCAGACAGTAAATGAACATTACGCAGCTGAAGCAGTCTAAATCATTCTGGCTGACACTGATAACACACACTCAGGGGCAGGTGCACACACAGATACAGTAGTTCTTCCTGCTTGTGTTGCCGCTTTCCACTCGTCCACGCACACCCTTACACTGTAAAACTGAGAGAGATGAATTCACTAAAAAAAATCTTCATAGAGAAGTATGCATTTGACATTTCCTCTTCCACAGTTTCTGCGTGTTGCCCCTCATAGGGATTCCTTCCATCTGCTCTGTTTCCCCACGAGACGAGTGGGGAAAAAAAGGCTATGTGTGTCCTTTTTGCTCAGGGTGGCTCCCTTATTTTCCAAGAGAAAAAAACGAAAGGGAAAGACAAACCATGGCTATCATCCCTCTCCACTCTCACCCACACTCACAGTCTGTCTAGCTTCTCCTCCCTTGCTTTGCTTTGCATTGCTATCGTGTGTGAGTGTGTTTGTGTGTGGCCAGAGGGTAGAATACTTCACAAAGCAGAAAAAGACCAATAAGTTGGAAAAGAGGAAGCGAGAGGAAGCATCAGAGTAAAGAAAAAAAAATATGTCATCTGCTTGATGGTTGTAGAAATCAGACTTGGAGACAAGATTGTTGTGTTTTTTCTGTTTGTGTGCATGTGGTGGCATGTAAATTTGCATTGATAACTTTTTTTTCCCACATCACCTCAAGTACACACAAGCAACTCAGTCAACACAGAGCACAGAAAAACTGGTGGTCTCACACATTTCCATGGAGCAACACTGACCCCTACTGAAGGCAGCCATTTTTTTAAAGCACACTGCATCGCTATCAGTAGAATGCTCCAAATCACAGCATTTTATACTGAGCCTGTGAACACCTCGACTCAAGGAATAAGAGTGTTTTCAACAATAAAGTCCTAAGTGCTGCTAGAAATAGAGATGTAATGTAACACACAGGTTTGGTTGTGAGAAGCAGAGGTTGATAACCAGCGCAGAAATACTTCCTATTGAAGAAAAGCTTGGGTTTCTCACTTTCTATCAGAACAATCAGGTTGGCTGGTTTGCTATATTCTTGCAAATGCATCACTTTGCCTTCACAATAACAATTAGAGTTGGTTTTTAATGAGCACCTATTATGAATGTAAATGATTCTCTTTGAAAATCGCTTAAGTACTTTTTTCTCTTTCATTCTCTCTAAACTGTTAAAGCCCACATTCGTCACGTTTGATTTCAGCGGTATAAACTTTTAATCACCTCCATTCCAGCTTTCTTCAAAAATAACGATTGTTCTGGAGCATGAGCCGATATATTTCTCACGTTGCGCTCAAGAAGCACCGACGACATTTTCAAATGGCAGTTTGGGGATTCAGCGGCAATCTCTTGGCTGATTGAACCTCTAATGTCAGTCTGCTTTTGATTTGTGGTGGTGAGCGTGCACGAGGCCCGAGTTGAGCTGGAAGACAGGTTTGCTAAAATACCCATAAAGCTGAGCTGTGGATGTGGCCAACTTGACTTAAAATCTTTGTTTCATTAATAAATCTTTTTCATCTTCACCACAAAGAGTACTGTGTTTTACCAATTTCACTGACGCTTCATTCTTGCTTTGCAAGGATTAGTATGTGATTTTTTTTCACAAAATAAGGCAGAAAAGTTTATTTTCAGCCCTCAGTTGTGTTTACAGTCTGTCTCTTAGACTGCACACCATGGGGATCCAACAATCTCCAGTAAAAACGTGGGGTAGAATCACTGAAGTAGAATATGTCACCTAAGAGTCAAAACCAAAAAATAAAAAGAGGAAAGCTTGAAAACCAGCAGACTGTTGCTGGTTAAGTTTGCTGCAAATGGTAATAACTGAAGGTGACTCATATATATGTATCAACATTTTATCTGCTTCGCTCATCTGCAAAGTTAGCGGACTATGTTTAGAGATATTTTGGTTAGAAAATCAACCTGAATGACTCCCATTTGAAATGACACATTTGAAAAGAGCTCTGATCCCTTTTTGAAAATAACAGTTGTACAAAACTCAAACCAACTTCCCATTCACCATCAGGGTTGGGCCCCGATGTAGTAATTAGATTTTTAATATTTAGTTTACTTTCAGAATCTGAAGACTTGATGATAGTTATTACAGCTTGACCAGTAGTGGATTTTTGGGGCCATTGCTAATACAGATTTTACAGAGTACAGAAAAATCTGATGTCGAAACATTAGTCAATTTTATGTATTTTTCTAAAAATGTATAAAAATGACTTTTTCATGCCAAAGTGAAAACAGATTTCTACCAGGAAATGTCATTAAATCAAAAGTGATAATATTAATGACACTGGTTTGCATTGCATATTCACTTTTGCTTTATTTTCTCAATAGCTTAATATTCATGAATAATAAATATATAATATATAATATAATATATATCAGTAACATCAATAATAACATAAGCAAAGTTCATGGCAAAATATCTGTGGTCCTCTCCACTAAACTATACAGTCTCAATGAATGAAGCAATGAAGCTACAAATTTGTTACTAATATCTTAATGAAATTAACTCCATTCTAAAGCAAAATATTGCTGTTTATATGTATTGGTCACAAACAGTAACTCATGGTTTGCTACTGCTCGTCAAGACATAACCACTTTTAAATTTTAGCTTTTGTAATGAAACTTTTAGAACCATCTTGAAGTCCTGAGCAGTTTAGAGATGTAACATTAGCATTTGACTCCAATAATGTTATAATCAATAGCAAGAATGGGTTTGAATGCACACATCAACACATTAGTGTCAACTAATTGACAAGCAGTTAGTTAGTCAAGCCATTGCTTTGGATTTTGTATGGACACTTTAGTTTTCCAGAAGATTAATCCCAGTGATTTTAGTTTAGATCCCCTTATGGATTAACACAGACTATTTCTATATTTTGAACTGTCAAAAACAAAAATATTTTTTCTGCTGTTTTGAGACAAATGTTTCATTAACTGGTGACTGGATTGCCATGAAATTTGCCTCACATGTTCAAGCTCCCCTCAGGATACATCGCTATCACTCTGTAATCTTTTCATTCAACACTAAGTACCAGCAAAACTAATCACATTCCCATCAACCTCAGTCATGTTTTGTGTTTAGGGATGAGTAGCAAATGTTTGCATGGAACCATGCTGACTCAGATCTTGAGTTATGTTCAGATATTACATCCACTGTTAGCAGGTTGATGTGAGCTCAGAATGCAGATTCACAGGCTCTAAAAGCAGGGGCCGATCCAGTTTAATTTGAGTGCGGGGGCGCAGGAGGGTACAACAGATATTTGGTGGTGGTGGTGGTGGTGGTGGTGGTGGTGGTGGTGGTGGGGTGGTGGGGTGGGGGTGGGGGGTGGGGGGGGGCGGGGGGCACCGAAAAGTTGTGAAAAAAAAAAAAAGGAAAGCTGCAACTGACCTCTGGCTTTTACAAATTATTTTTTATGGGGTTTTTTGGGGCTCTTTAACCCAATAGGAAAGCTCTATATGACCTTTTCATTTTGGATTGTTAGCATTCAAACTATGATGGACTTGTTTTCTTGTTTATGTGAATTACAGGATCATTAGCTGCAGCACCTGCCTGTTTTATAAAACTAGTAAGCTCAACGACAGTAGCCTGAGGGCAATTAAGTGACAAATATTGTGCAACAATAGCACGATATACAACCCTGCCAATTTCCACTTCTTAGAATGTTTACTGACAATTATCGCACCTAAAATTAGAAATCATATTTTGTACTTTTAGAAACTAGTTCTCAGCTGTATACCATAAACATCATAGGGTTCTGTATACTAATCAGTCTAAATCAAAATGAGTACGACCCAATATATCATAGTGAACAACAACAATCTGTAGCCTTGATTTGTGGTAAAATAATCTTAAATGTTCTGTGCAGTAATGTAAATTTTAAAATACAATAAAATACAGTAAGTAGCACTCTGTACATTTAATAGTAAACCTGAGAACAATAATAAACAGTAGCAATATTCCATATTCTTCAGTCATTTAATAGTGCACAACTCAGCAAACATCATAGTGTTCTGCATAGAAATCACAAAAAGATGCTCTCAATAATCTTTCACAGTGAGCAGATGTTCTTGTGTTGCTGGTACATGGGCCAGACGTGGCCATCAAAAAGGGCCGGAGGGGTCTGGCACCGTGTACTTCCTAGAGCACCTCCTCTTTTTGCATTCTTCATATGGTATGGAAATAAAGTAACGTTGGTTTAGCACGTCGATCAAAGGCCTGGTGTAAAGAAGAAAACTCTCCACAATGAGGATGTGACTCTCCTCCTACTCTTTGTGGTCGGACTTCAGGACCATCTCTGTGTCCAGGGCTCTAAACAGAGCGACAAATGATGTGTCACAAACAGTGAGAGATGATTTAGAAGAATCATTCACTCTGCTGGAGAAACGTGGAGTGGAAAGACAAATGGAGGGGAAAGAAGGAACGGAGGGACGACAAGTAGAAAAGTGAGTGTGTGTGTGGTCCAGAAATGGACAAAAACGTCATAATTCAGTATGTCGTTCGAAAAAAGACAAAAACGTCATAGTTAAGTAATGGAAAAAAAGTCAGAAATTTATATGTCATCAGAAAATCGACAAAAAACATCATAGTTACCTCCGCCAAGGAGGTTATGTGACACCCGACGTTTGTGTGTCCGTCTGTCTGTCTGTCTGTCTGTTAGCAAGATAATTCAAAAACGCCTGGGCAGACTCAGATGAAATTTTCAGTGGATGTAGACTATGGTAAGAGGAAGAGCTGATTTAATTTTGGTGGCAATCCGGAAAGGATTCTGGATTCAGGATCACTTTGAATTTTTTAGGATGTTTTAGTATGTGGTCCAAAATAGGACAAAAACATCATAGGTTAGTATGTCGTCCAACAAGTTGAAGCAAAGTGTTCAGATAACTCAACTGGTTAAGAAAGTGATTCATAAACAGAACTGTGTCAGAGACGCAGGTTCGATTCCAGCTCATGAACCTTTACTGCATGGGTTTTCTGTTTTCCTCTCTATTCTTGGCGGAGGTCTGCACTCTCTGAGTGCTTTTCTAGTTCAGTATGTCATCCGAAAATGGACAAAAGACGTCATAGTTACCTCCGCCAAGGAGGTTATGTGACACACCCGGCGTTTGTGTGTCTGTCTGTTAGCAAGAAAACTCAAAAACGCCTGGGCTGATTCACATGAAATTTTGAGGGGATGTAGACTATGGTAAGAGGAAGAGCTGATTTAATTTTGGTGGCAGTCTGGAAAGGATCCTGGATTCTGGATCACTTTGAATTTTTTAGGATGTTTTAGTATGTGGTCCAAAATATGACAAAAACATCATAGGTTAGTATGTCGTCCAACAAGTTGAAACAAGGTGTCCAGATAGCTCGACTGGTTAAGAAGGGGATTTGTAAAGAGAACTGTGTTGGCGATGCAGGTTCAATTCCAGCTCAAGATTCTTTATTGCATGGGTTTCCTGTTTTCCTCTCTGTCCTTGGCGGAGGCCTGCACTCTCTGAGTGCTTTTCGAGTTTCGTATGTTGTTTGAAAATGGACATAAAAACGTCATATTTTTCTCCAAAAATGGACGAAAACATCATAGTTTAGTATGTCGTTTAGAATGGACAAAAAAGTCATAGTTTAGTATGTCGTCCAAAAATGGACAAAAACGTCATAGTTTAGAATGTCATCCGAAAACGGAAAAAAAAGGAATTTTTGATCCAAAAATGGACAACAATGTCATAGTTTAGTATGTCTTCGGAAAATGGACAAAAAGCCTCATAGTTTAGTATGTCGTCCAAAAATTAACAAAAACGTCATAGTTTAGTATGTCGCTCGAAAAGGGACAAAAACATCATAGTTCATTATTTTGTCCAAAAATGGACAAAAAAGTCATAGTTTACTATGTCGTCCGAAAATGGACAAAAAAACTCATTTTTTTCTCCGAAAATGGACAAAAACATCATAGTTTAGTATGTCATCTGAAAATGGAAAAAAACGGCATGAACTTATATGTCGTCGGAAAATGGACAAAAAACATCATTGTTTAGTTTGTATGTTGACAAAAAAGGCGATTTTTTTCAACACGTGGTAAAAACATGCCATATGATGAAATAATATGAAGGAGGCCATAAAAAAACACTGCAGAGCAGTGTTCTATGAAAAAGAAATCATCATGAATTTTGTCCAAAAAAACGCCATAGTATAGTATGTCGAAAAAAATGACATTTTTTTTAACATGTCGTAAAAACAGGCCATATGATGAAATAATGTAAAGTAGGCCATGAAAAACACTATAGAGCAGTTTTCTTTGAAAAAAAAATCATCATGAATTTTGTCCAAAAAAAAAACGCCATAGTATAGTATGTCGAAAAAAATGACATTTTTTCAACATGTCGTAAAAACATGCCATATGATGAAATAATGTAAAGTAGGCCGTGGTTTAGTATGTTTTAGTATGTGGGCCAAAATATGACAAAAACATCATAGGTTAGTATGTCGTCCAACAAATTGAGACAAGGTGTCCAGATAGCTCGACTGGTTAAGAAGGTGATTTGTAAACAGAATTGTGTTGGAGATGCAGGTTCGATTCCAGCTCATGATTCTTTACTGCATGGGTTTCCTGTTTTCCTCTCAATCCTTGGCGGAGGCCTGCACTCTCTGAGTGCTTTTCTAGTTTAGTATGTTGCCTGAAAATGGACATAAAAACGTCATTTTTTTTCTCCAAAAATGGACAAAAACGTCATAGTTTAGTATGTCGTTTAGAATGGACAAAAAAGTCATAGTTTAGTATGTCGTCCAAAAATGGACAAAAACGTCATCGTTGAGTATGTCATCCGAAAACGGAAAAAAAAGGAATTTTTGATCCAAAAATGGACATAAAACGTCATAGTTTGGTATGTCGTCCAAAAATTTACAAAAACGTCATAGTTCATTATTTTGTCCAAAAATGGAAAAAAAAAGTCATAGTTTAGTATGTCGTCCGAAAATGGACAACAAAAACTCATTTTTTTCTCAGAAAATGGACAAAACGTCATAGTTTAGTATGTCATCTGAAAATGGAAAAAAACGGCACGAACGTATATGTCGTCGGAAAATGGACAAAAAACATCATTGTTTAGTTTGTATGTCAACAAAAAAGGCGATTTTTTCAACACTTGGTAAAAACATGCCATATGATGAAATAATATGAAGGAGGCCATAAAAACACTGCAGAGCAGTGTTCTTTGAAAAAAGAAATCATCATGAATTTTGTCCAAAAAAACGCCATAGTATAGTATGTCGAAAAAAATGACATTTTTTTGAACGTGGTAAAAACAGGCCATATGATGAAATAATGTAAAGTAGGCCATGAAAAACACTATAGAGCAGTTTTCTTTGAAAAAAAATCATCATGAATTTTGTCCATAAAAAAACGCCATAGTATAGTATGTCGAAAAAAATGCCATTTTTTCAACATGTCGTAAAAACATGCCATATGATGAAATAATGTAAAGTAGGCCGTGGTTTAGTATGTTTTAGTATGTGGGCCAAAATATGACAAAAACATCATAGGTTAGTATGTCGTCCAACAAATTGAAACAAGGTGTCCAGATAGCTCGACTGGTTAAGAAGGTGATTTGTAAGCAGTATTGTGTTGGAGATGCAGGTTCGATTCCAGCTCACGATTCTTTACTGCATGGGTTTCCTGTTTTCCTCTCAATCCTTGGCGGAGGCAAGCACTCTCTGAGTGCTTTTCTAGTTTAGTATGTTGTCTGAAAATGGACATAAAAACGTCATTTTTTTCTCCAAAAATGGACAAAAACGTCATAGTTTAGTATGTCGTCCAAAAATGGACAAAAACGTCATAGTTTAGAATGTCATCCGAAAATGGAAAAAAAAGGAATTTTTGATCCAAAAATGGACAACAATGTCATAGTTTAGTATGTCTTCGGAAAATGGACAAAAAACGTCATAGTTTAGTATGCCGCTCGAAAAGGGACAAAAACATCATCGTTCATTATTTTGTCCAAAAATGGGAAAAAAAAGTCATAGTTTACTATGTCGTCCGAAAATGGACAAAAAACCTCATTTTTTTCTCCGAAAATGGACACAAACATCATAGTTTAGTATGTCATCTGAAAATGGAAAAAAATGGCATGAACTTATATGTCGTCGGAAAATGGACAAAAACATCATTGTTTAGTTTGTATGTTGACAAAAAAGGCGATTTTTTTCAACACGTGGTAAAAACATGCCATATGATAAAATAATATGAAGGAGGCCATAAAAAAAACACTGCAGAGCAGTGTTCTTTGAAAAAAGAAATCATCATGAATTTTGTCCAAAAAAACGCCATAGTATAGTATGTCGAAAAAAATGACATTTTTTTAACATGTCGTAAAAACAGGCCATATGATGAAATAATGTAAAGTAGGCCATGAAAAACACTATAGAGCAGTTTTCTTTGAAAAAAAAATCATCATGAATTTTGTCCATAAAAAAACGCCATAGTATAGTATGTCGAAAAAAATGCCATTTTTTCAACATGTCGTAAAAACATGCCATATGATGAAATAATGTAAAGTAGGCCGTGGTTTAGTATGTTTTAGTATGTGGGCCAAAATATGACAAAAACATCATAGGTTAGTATGTCGTCCAACAAATTGAGACAAGGTGTCCAGATAGCTCGACTGGTTAAGAAGGTGATTTGTAAACAGGATTGTGTTGGAGATGCAGGTTCGATTCCAGCTCATGAACCTTTACTGCATGGGTTTTCTGTTTTCCTCTCTATTCTTGGCGGAGGTCTGCACTCTCTGAGTGCTTTTCTAGTTCAGTATGTCATCCGAAAATGGACAAAAGACGTCATAGTTACCTCCGCCAAGGAGGTTATGTGACACACCCGGCGTTTGTGTGTCTGTCTGTTAGCAAGAAAACTCAAAAACGCCTGGGCTGATTCACATGAAATTTTGAGTTGTTTAGACTATGGTAAGAGGAAGAGCTGATTCAATTTTGGTGGCAATCCGGAAAGGATCCTGGATTCTGGATCACTTTGAATTTTTTAGGATGTTTTAGTATGTGGTCCAAAATATGACAAAAACATCATAGGTTAGTATGTCGTCCAACAAGTTGAAACAAGGTGTCCAGATAGCTTGACTGGTTAAGAAGGGGATTTGTAAAGAGAACTGTGTTGGCGATGCAGGTTCAATTCCAGCTCAAGATTCTTTACTGCACGGGTTTCCTGTTTTCCTCTCTGTCCTTGGCGGAGGCCTGCACTCTCTGAGTGCTTTTCGAGTTTCGTATGTTGTCTGAAAATGGACATAAAAACGTCATTTTTTTCTCCAAAAATGGACGAAAACATCATAGTTTAGTATGTCGTTTAGAATGGACAAAAAAGTCATAGTTTAGTATGTCGTCCAAAAATGGACAAAAACGTCATAGTTTAGAATGTCATCCGAAAACGGAAAAAAAAGGAATTTTTGATCCAAAAATGGACAACAATGTCATAGTTTAGTATGTCTTCGGAAAATGGACAAAAAACGTCATAGTTTAGTATGTCGCTCGAAAAGGGACAAAAACATCATAGTTCATTATTTTGTCCAAAAATGGACAAAAAAGTCATAGTTTACTATGTCGTCCGAAAATGGACAAAAAAACTCATTTTTTTCTCCGAAAATGGACAAAAACATCATAGTTTAGTATGTCATCTGAAAATGGAAAAAAACGGCATGAACTTATATGTCGTCGGAAAATGGACAAAAAACATCATTGTTTAGTTTGTATGTTGACAAAAAAGGCGATTTTTTTCAACACGTGGTAAAAACATGCCATATGATGAAATAATATGAAGGAGGCCATAAAAAAACACTGCAGAGCAGTGTTCTTTGAAAAAAGAAATCATCATGAATTTTGTCCAAAAAAACGCCATAGTATAGTATGTCGAAAAAAATGACATTTTTTTTAACATGTCGTAAAAACAGGCCATATGATGAAATAATGTAAAGTAGGCCATGAAAAACACTATAGAGCAGTTTTCTTTGAAAAAAAATCATCATGAATTTTGTCCAAAAAAAAAAACGCCATAGTATAGTATGTCGAAAAAAATGACATTTTTTCAACATGTCGTAAAAACATGCCATATGATGAAATAATGTAAAGTAGGCCGTGGTTTAGTATGTTTTAGTATGTGGGCCAAAATATGACAAAAACATCATAGGTTAGTATGTCGTCCAACAAATTGAGACAAGGTGTCCAGATAGCTCGACTGGTTAAGAAGGTGATTTGTAAACAGAATTGTGTTGGAGATGCAGGTTCGATTCCAGCTCATGATTCTTTACTGCATGGGTTTCCTGTTTTCCTCTCAATCCTTGGCGGAGGCCTGCACTCTCTGAGTGCTTTTCTAGTTTAGTATGTTGCCTGAAAATGGACATAAAAACGTCATTTTTTTCTCCAAAAATGGACAAAAACGTCATAGTTTAGTATGTCGTTTAGAATGGACAAAAAAGTCATAGTTTAGTATGTCGTCCAAAAATGGACAAAAACGTCATCGTTGAGTATGTCATCCGAAAACGGAAAAAAAAGGAATTTTTGATCCAAAAATGGACATAAAACGTCATAGTTTGGTATGTCGTCCAAAAATTTACAAAAACGTCATAGTTCATTATTTTGTCCAAAAATGGAAAAAAAAAGTCATAGTTTAGTATGTCGTCCGAAAATGGACAACAAAAACTCATTTTTTTCTCAGAAAATGGACAAAAACGTCATAGTTTAGTATGTCATCTGAAAATGGAAAAAAACGGCACGAACGTATATGTCGTCGGAAAATGGACAAAAAACATCATTGTTTAGCTTGTATGTCAACAAAAAAGGCGATTTTTTCAACACTTGGTAAAAACATGCCATATGATGAAATAATATGAAGGAGGCCATAAAAACACTGCAGAGCAGTGTTCTTTGAAAAAGAAATCATCATGAATTTTGTCCAAAAAAACGCCATAGTATAGTATGTCGAAAAAAATGACATTTTTTTGAACGTGGTAAAAACAGGCCATATGATGAAATAATGTAAAGTAGGCCATGAAAAACACTATAGAGCAGTTTTCTTTGAAAAAAAATCATCATGAATTTTGTCCATAAAAAAACGCCATAGTATAGTATGTCGAAAAAAATGCCATTTTTTCAACATGTCGTAAAAACATGCCATATGATGAAATAATGTAAAGTAGGCCGTGGTTTAGTATGTTTTAGTATGTGGGCCAAAATATGACAAAAACATCATAGGTTAGTATGTCGTCCAACAAATTGAAGCAAAGGGTCCAGATAGCTCGACTGGTTAAGAAGGTGATTTGCGGAGAGAACTGTGTCAGAGATGCAGGTTCAATTCCAGCTCATGAACCCTTACTGCATGGGTTTTCTGTTTTCCTCTCTATTCTTGGCGGAGGTCTGCACTCTCTGAGTGCTTTTCTAGTTCAGTATGTCATCCGAAAATGGACAAAAGACGTCATAGTTACCTCCGCCAAGGAGGTTATGTGACACACCCGGCGTTTGTGTGTCTGTCTGTTAGCAAGAAAACTCAAAAACGCCTGGGCTGATTCACATGAAATTTTGAGGGGATGTAGACTATGGTAAGAGGAAGAGCTGATTTAATTTTGGTGGCAGTCTGGAAAGGATCCTGGATTCTGGATCACTTTGAATTTTTTAGGATGTTTTAGTACGTGGTCCAAAATATGACAAAAACATCATAGGTTAGTATGACGTCCAACAAGCTGAAACAAGGTGTCCAGATAGCTCGACTGGTTAAGAAGGTGCTTTATAAACAGAATTGTGTCGGAGATGCAGGTTCGACTCCAGCTCATGATTCTTTACTGCATGGGTTTCCTGATTTCCTCTCTATCCTTGGCGGAGGCCTGCACTCTCTGAGTGCTTATCCAGTTTAGTATGTTGTCTGAAAATGGACATAAAACCTTCATTTTTTTCTCCAAAAATGGACAAAAACGTCATAGTTTAGTATGTCGTTTAGAATGGACAAAAAAGTCATAGTTTAGTATGTCGTCCAAAAATGGACAAAAACGTCATAGTTGAGTATGTCATCCGAAAACGGGATAAAAAGAAATTTTTGATCCAAAAATGGACAACAATGTCATAGTTTAGTATGTCTTCGGAAAATGGACAAAAAACGTCATAGTTTGGTATGTCGTCCAAAAATTAACAAAAACATCATAGTTTAGTATGTCGCTCGAAAAGGGACAAAAACGTCATCGTTCATTTTTTTCTCCAAAAATGGACAAAAACGTCATAGTTTAGTATGTCGTCCAAAAATGGACAAAAACGTCATAGTTTAGAATGTCATCCGAAAATGGAAAAAAAAGGAATTTTTGATCCAAAAATGGACAACAATGTCATAGTTTAGTATGTCTTCGGAAAATGGACAAAAAACGTCATAGTTTAGTATGCCGCTCGAAAAGGGACAAAAACATCATCGTTCATTATTTTGTCCAAAAATGGAAAAAAAAAGTCATAGTTTACTATGTCGTCCGAAAATGGACAAAAAACCTCATTTTTTTCTCCGAAAATGGACACAAACATCATAGTTTAGTATGTCATCTGAAAATGGAAAAAAATGGCATGAACTTATATGTCGTCGGAAAATGGACAAAAACATCATTGTTTAGTTTGTATGTTGACAAAAAAGGCGATTTTTTTCAACACGTGGTAAAAACATGCCATATGATGAAATAATATGAAGGAGGCCATAAAAACACTGCAGAGCAGTGTTCTTTGAAAAAAGAAATCATCATGAATTTTGTCCAAAAAAACGCCATAGTATAGTATGTCGAAAAAAATGACTTTTTTTTAACATGTCGTAAAAACAGGCCATATGATGAAATAATGTAAAGTAGGCCATGAAAAACACTATAGAGCAGTTTTCTTTGAAAAAAAAACCGTCATGAATTTTGTCCAAAAAAAAAAACGCCATAGTATAGTATGTCGAAAAAAATGCCATTTTTTCAACATGTCGTAAAAACATGCCATATGATGAAATAATGTAAAGTAGGCCGTGGTTTAGTATGTTTTAGTATGTGGGCCAAAATATGACAAAAACATCATAGGTTAGTATGTCGTCCAACAAATTGAAGCAAAGTGTCCAGATAGCTCGACTGGTTAAGAAGGTGATTTGCAGAGAGAACTGTGTCAGAGATGCAGGTTCGATTCCAGCTCATGAACCTTTACTGCATGGGTTTTCTGTTTTCCTCTCTATTCTTGGCGGAGGTCTGCACTCTCTGAGTGCTTTTCTAGTTCAGTATGTCATCCGAAAATGGACAAAAGACGTCATAGTTACCTCCGCCAAGGAGGTTATGTGACACACCCGGCGTTTGTGTGTCTGTCTGTTAGCAAGAAAACTCAAAAACGCCTGGGCTGATTCACATGAAATTTTGAGGGGATGTAGACTATGGTAAGAGGAAGAGCTGATTTAATTTTGGTGGCAGTCTGGAAAGGATCCTGGATTCTGGATCACTTTGAATTTTTTAGGATGTTTTAGTATGTGGTCCAAAATATGACAAAAACATCATAGGTTAGTATGTCGTCCAACAAGTTGAAACAAGGTGTCCAGATAGCTCGACTGGTTAAGAAGGGGATTTGTAAAGAGAACTGTGTTGGCGATGCAGGTTCAATTCCAGCTCAAGATTCTTTACTGCATGGGTTTCCTGTTTTCCTCTCTGTCCTTGGCGGAGGCCTGCACTCTCTGAGTGCTTTTCAAGTTTCGTATGTTGTCTGAAAATGGACATAAAAACGTCATATTTTTCTCCAAAAATGGACGAAAACATCATAGTTTAGTATGTCGTTTAGAATGGACAAAAAAGTCATAGTTTAGTATGTCGTCCAAAAATGGACAAAAACGTCATAGTTTAGAATGTCATCCGAAAACGGAAAAAAAAGGAATTTTTGATCCAAAAATGGACAACAATGTCATAGTTTAGTATGTCTTCGGAAAATGGACAAAAAGCCTCATAGTTTAGTATGTCGCTCGAAAAGGGACAAAAACATCATAGTTCATTATTTTGTCCAAAATGGACAAAAAAGTCATAGTTTACTATGTTGTCCGAAAATGGACAAAAAAACTCATTTTTTTCTCCGAAAATGGACAAAAACATCATAGTTTAGTATGTCATCTGAAAATGGAAAAAAACGGCATGAACTTATATGTCGTCGGAAAATGGACAAAAAACATCATTGTTTAGTTTGTATGTTGACAAAAAAGGCGATTTTTTTCAACACGTGGTAAAAACATGCCATATGATGAAATAATATGAAGGAGGCCATAAAAAAACACTGCAGAGCAGTGTTCTTTGAAAAAAGAAATCATCATGAATTTTGTCCAAAAAAACGCCATAGTATAGTATGTCGAAAAAAATGACATTTTTTTTAACATGTCGTAAAAACAGGCCATATGATGAAATAATGTAAAGTAGGCCATGAAAAACACTATAGAGCAGTTTTCTTTGAAAAAAAAATCATCATGAATTTTGTCCAAAAAAAAAACGCCATAGTATAGTATGTCGAAAAAAATGCCATTTTTTCAACATGTCGTAAAAACATGCCATATGATGAAATAATGTAAAGTCGGCCGTGGTTTAGTATGTTTTAGTACGTGGTCCAAAATATGACAAAAACATCATAGGTTAGTATGACGTCCAACAAGCTGAAGCAAGGTGTCCAGATAGCTCGACTGGTTAAGAAGGTGATTTGTAAACAGAATTGTGTCGGAGATGCAGGTTCGACTCCAGCTCATGATTCTTTACTGCATGGGTTTCCTGATTTCCTCTCTATCCTTGGCGGAGGCCTGCACTCTCTGAGTGCTTTTCTAGTTTAGTATGTTGCCTGAAAATGGACATAAAAACGTCATCTTTTTCTCCAAAAATGGACAAAAACGTCATAGTTTAGTATGTCGTTTAGAATGGACAAAAAAGTCATAGTTTAGTATGTCGTCCAAAAATGGACAAAAACGTCATCGTTGAGTATGTCATCCGAAAACGGAAAAAAAAGGAATTTTTGATCCAAAAATGGACATAAAACGTCATAGTTTGGTATGTCGTCCAAAAATTTACAAAAACGTCATAGTTCATTATTTTGTCCAAAAATGGAAAAAAAAGTCATAGTTTAGTATGTCGTCCGAAAATGGACAAAAAAACCTCATTTTTTCTCCGAAAATGGACAAAAACGTCATAGTTTAGTATGTCATCTGAAAATGGAAAAAAACGGCACGAACGTATATGTCGTCGGAAAATGGACAAAAAACATCATTGTTTAGTTTGTATGTCAACAAAAAAAGGCGATTTTTTCAACACTTGGTAAAAACATGCCATATGATGAAATAATATGAAGGAGGCCATAAAAACACTGCAGAGCAGTGTTCTTTGAAAAAAGAAATCATCATGAATTTTGTCCAAAAAAACGCCATAGTATAGTATGTCGAAAAAAATGACATTTTTTTGAACGTGGTAAAAACAGGCCATATGATGAAATAATGTAAAGTAGGCCATGAAAAACACTATAGAGCAGTTTTCTTTGAAAAAAAATCATCATGAATTTTGTCCATAAAAAAACGCCATAGTATAGTATGTCGAAAAAAATGCCATTTTTTCAACATGTTGTAAAAACATGCCATATGATGAAATAATGTAAAGTCGGCCGTGGTTTAGTATGTTTTAGTATGTGGTCCAAAATATGACAAAAACATCATAGGTTAGTATGACGTCCAACAAGTTGAAACAAGGTGTCCAGATAGCTCGACTGGTTAAGAAGGTGATTTATAAACAGAATTGTGTCGGAGATACAGGTTCGACTCCAGCTCATGATTCTTTACTGCATGGGTTTCCTGATTTCCTCTCTATCCTTGGCGGAGGCCTGCACTCTCTGAGTGCTTATCCAGTTTAGTATGTTGTCTGAAAATGGACATAAAACCATCATTTTTTTCTCCAAAAATGGACAAAAACGTCATAGTTTAGTATGTCGTTTAGAATGGACAAAAAAGTCATAGTTTAGTATGTCGTCCAAAAATGGACAAAAACGTCATAGTTGAGTATGTCATCCGAAAACGGGAAAAAAAGAAATTTTTGATCCAAAAATGGACAACAATGTCATAGTTTAGTATGTCTTCGGAAAATGGACAAAAAACGTCATAGTTTGGTATGTCGTCCAAAAATTAACAAAAACGTCATAGTTTAGTATGTCGCTCGAAAAGGGACAAAAACGTCATCGTTCATTATTTTGTCCAAAAATGGTCAAAAAAGTCATAGTTTAGCATGTCGTCCGAAAATGGACAAAAAACCTCATTTTTTTCTCCGAAAATGGACAAAAACGTCATAGTTTAGTATGTCATCTGAAAATGGAAAAAAACGGCATGAACGTATATGTCGTCGGAAAATGGACAAAAAACATCATTGTTTAGTTTGTATGTCAACAAAAAAGGTGATTTTTTTCAACACGTGGTAAAAACATGCCATATGATGAAATAATATGAAGGAGGCCATAAAAAACACTGCAGAGCAGTGTTCTTTGAAAAAAGAAATCATCATGAATTTTGTCCAAAAAAACGCCATAGTATAGTATGTCGAAAAAAATGACATTTTTTTAACATGTCGTAAAAACAGGCCATATGATGAAATAATGTAAAGTAGGCCATGAAAAACACCATAGAGCAGTTTTCTTTGAAAAAAAATCATCATGAATTTTGTCCAAAAAAAAAACGCCATAGTATAGTATGTCGAAAAAAATGCCATTTTTTCAACATGTCGTAAAAACATGCCATATGATGAAATAATGTAAAGTAGGCCGTGGTTTAGTATGTTTTAGTATGTGGGCCAAAATATGACAAAAACATCATAGGTTAGTATGACGTCCAACAAGTTGAAACAAGGTGTCCAGATAGCTCGACTGGTTAAGAAGGTGATTTGTAGAGAGAACTGTGTCAGAGATGCAGGTTCGATTCCAGCTCATGAACCTTTACTGCATGGGTTTTCTGTTTTCCTCTCTATTCTTGGCGGAGGTCTGCACTCTCTGAGTGCTTTTCTAGTTCAGTATGTCATCCGAAAATGGACAAAAGACGTCATAGTTACCTCCGCCAAGGAGGTTATGTGACACACCCGGCGTTTGTGTGTCTGTCTGTTAGCAAGAAAACTCAAAAACGCTTGGGCTGATTCACATGAAATTTTGAGGGGTTTAGACTATGGTAAGAGGAAGAGCTGATTCAATTTTGGTGGCAATCCGGAAAGGATCCTGGATTCTGGATCACTTTGAATTTTTTAGGATGTTTTAGTATGTGGTCCAAAATATGACAAAAACATCATAGGTTAGTATGTCGTCCAACAAGTTGAAACAAGGTGTCCAGATAGCTCGACTGGTTAAGAAGGGGATTTGTAAAGAGAACTGTGTTGGCGATGCAGGTTCAATTCCAGCTCATGAACCTTTACTGCATGGGTTTTCTGTTTTCCTCTCTATTCTTGGCGGAGGTCTGCACTCTCTGAGTGCTTTTCTAGTTCAGTATGTCATCCGAAAATGGACAAAAGACGTCATAGTTACCTCCGCCAAGGAGGTTATGTGACACACCCGGCGTTTGTGTGTCTGTCTGTTAGCAAGAAAACTCAAAAACGCCTGGGCTGATTCACATGAAATTTTGAGGGTTTAGACTATGGTAAGAGGAAGAGCTGATTCAATTTTGGTGGCAATCTGGAAAGGATCCTGGATTCTGGATCACTTTGAATTTTTTAGGATGTTTTAGTATGTGGTCCAAAATATGACAAAAACATCATAGGTTAGTATGTCGTCCAACAAGTTGAAACAAGGTGTCCAGATAGCTCGACTGGTTAAGAAGGGGATTTGTAAAGAGAACTGTGTTGGCGATGCAGGTTCAATTCCAGCTCAAGATTCTTTACTGCATGGGTTTCCTGTTTTCCTCTCTGTCCTTGGCGGAGGCCTGCACTCTCTGAGTGCTTTTCGAGTTTCGTATGTTGTCTGAAAGTGGACATAAAAACGTCATTTTTTTCTCCAAAAATGGACGAAAACATCATAGTTTAGTATGTCGTTTAGAATGGACAAAAAAGTCATAGTTTAGTATGTCGTCCAAAAATGGACAAAAACGTCATAGTTTAGAATGTCATCCGAAAACGGGGAAAAAAAGGAATTTTTGATCCAAAAATGGACAACAATGTCATAGTTTAGTATGTCTTCGGAAAATGGACAAAAAACCTCATAGTTTAGTATGTCGTCCAAAAATTAACAAAAACGTCATAGTTTAGTATGTCGCTCGAAAAGGGACAAAAACATCATAGTTCATTATTTTGTCCAAAAATGGACAAAAAAGTCATAGTTTACTATGTCGTCCGAAAATGGACAAAAAAACTCATTTTTTTCTCCGAAAATGGACAAAAACATCATAGTTTAGTATGTCATCTGAAAATGGAAAAAAATGGCATGAACTTATATGTCGTCGGAAAATGGACAAAAAACATCATTGTTTAGTTTGTATGTTGACAAAAAAGGCGATTTTTTTCAACACGTGGTAAAAACATGCCATATGATGAAATAATATGAAGGAGGCCATAAAAAAACACTGCAGAGCAGTGTTCTTTGAAAAAAGAAATCATCATGAATTTTGTCCAAAAAAACGCCATAGTATAGTATGTCGAAAAAAATGACATTTTTTTTAACATGTCGTAAAAACAGGCCATATGATGAAATAATGTAAAGTAGGCCATGAAAAACACTATAGAGCAGTTTTCTTTGAAAAAAAATCATCATGAATTTTGTCCAAAAAAAAAACGCCATAGTATAGTATGTCGAAAAAAATGCCATTTTTTCAACATGTCGTAAAAACATGCCATATGATGAAATAATGTAAAGTAGGCCGTGGTTTAGTATGTTTTAGTATGTGGGCCAAAATATGACAAAAACATCATAGGTTAGTATGTCGTCCAACAAATTGAAACAAGGTGTCCAGATAGCTCGACTGGTTAAGAAGGTGATTTGTAAGCAGAATTGTGTTGGAGATGCAGGTTCGATTCCAGCTCATGATTCTTTACTGCATGGGTTTCCTGTTTTCCTCTCAATCCTTGGCGGAGGCATGCACTCTCTGTTTGCTTTTCTAGTTTAGTATGTTGTCTGAAAATGGACATAAAAACGTCATTTTTTTCTCCAAAAATGGACAAAAACGTCATAGTTTAGTATGTCGTCCAAAAATGGACAAAAACGTCATAGTTTAGAATGTCATCCGAAAATGGAAAAAAAAGGAATTTTTGATCCAAAAATGGACAACAATGTCATAGTTTAGTATGTCTTCGGAAAATGGACAAAAAACGTCATAGTTTAGTATGCCGCTCGAAAAGGGACAAAAACATCATCGTTCATTATTTTGTCCAAAAATGGACAAAAAAAAGTCATAGTTTAGTATGTCGTCCGAAAATGGACAAAAAAACTCATTTTTTTCTCCGAAAATGGACAAAAACGTCATAGTTTAGTATGTCATCTGAAAATGGAAAAAAACGGCATGAACGTATATGTCGTCGGAAAATGGACAAAAACATCATTGTTTAGTTTGTATGTCGACAAAAAAGGCGATTTTTTTCAACACGTGGTAAAAACATGCCATATGATGAAATAATATGAAGGAGGCCATAAAAAACACTGCAGAGCAGTGTTCTTTGAAAAAAGAAATCATCATGAATTTTGTCCAAAAAACGCCATAGTATAGTATGTCGAAAAAATGACATTTTTTTGAACGTGGTAAAAACAGGCCATATGATGAAATAATGTAAAGTAGGCCATGAAAAACACTATAGAGCAGTTTTCTTTGAAAAAAAAATCATCATGAATTTTGTCCATAAAAAAACGCCATAGTATAGTATGTCGAAAAAAATGCCATTTTTTCAACATGTCGTAAAAACATGCCATATGATGAAATAATGTAAAGTCGGCCGTGGTTTAGTATGTTTTAGTATGTGGTCCAAAATATGACAAAAACATCATAGGTTAGTATGACGTCCAACAAGTTGAAACAAGGTGTCCAGATAGCTCGACTGGTTAAGAAGGTGATTTATAAACAGAATTGTGTCGGAGATGAAGGTTCAACTCCAGTTCATGATTCTTTACTGCACGGGTTTCCTGCTTTCCTCTCTATCCTTGGCGGAGGCCTGCACTCTCTGAGTGCTTTTCTAGTTTAGTATGTTGTCTGAAAATGGACATAAAAACGTCATTTTTTCTCCAAAAATGGACGAAAACGTCATAGTTTAGTATGTCGTTTAGAATGGACAAAAAAGTCATAGTTTAGTATGTCGTCCAAAAATGGACAAAAACATCAGAGTTCAGTATATCGTCCGAAAATGGACAAAAATGTCATAGCTTAGTATGTCTTCGGAAAATGGACAAAAAACGTCATAGTTTAGTATGTCGTCCAAAAATTAACAAAAACGTCATAGTTTAGTATGTCGCTCGAAAAGGGACAAAAACATCATAGTTCATTATTTTGTCCAAAAATGGGAAAAAAAGTCATAGTTTAGTATGCCGTCCGAAAATGGATAGAAACATTATAGTTTAGTTTGTCTTCCGAAAATTGACTAAATCATCACAGATAAGCATGTCGCCTGAAAATGGACAAAAAACATCATAGTTTAGTATGTCGTCCGAAAATGGACAAAAAAAGTCATAGTTTCATATGTCGCCCGAAAATGGACAAAAAAGTCATAGTTTAGTATGTTGTCTCAAAATGAGCAAAAAAACGTCATAGTTTAGTACGTTGTCCGAAAATGGACAGAAAACGTCATCGTTTTGTATGTCGTCCAAAAGTGACAAAAACGTCATCGTTGAGTATGTGGTCCAAAATATGGGAAAAAAATGTCATAGTTTAGTATGTTGTACAAAATGTCATTCAAACCTCATAGTTTACACAATTGTAAGAGAAACAAAAGAACTACAAAGAAATTGAAAACAACTGAAACAGACGAAGCACGATGACAATTTCAAGCAAATTGCAAAAATAGACCCAAACCAACTACAGAGACATACATTAACAGCAATCAGACACAAAATGAATACGACACACAAAACAATTACAGACTCAAAATGACAATGAGAGAAAAAATTACACAAAAGCGTTACACAAACCAACTACAGTGAGACACAAACAAAACTACAATGAGACACAATTCAACTACATTGAGAGAGGAAATGACTAAGAATAGGCTCTCATCATATTTGAAAAATACGTGTTTTTTATTTCGGCCAGCACATTTCTTTTTATTGTCTGTAGGTGATATTTATATGGATATAGACTTTAATAAGCAGTGATACTGACGTTTTTGGCAAGGTCTTCTTTATCACGAATCTTTATCTCACACACAGCCAGGTCTGATCGGGACAAATCTGTGGATGAAACATCTGGAGACGGAAACTATCACCAGTTAACCTTATCGTCAGTTGAACTGAAACAGCGGCACCTTTACCAATAGATGACCAGTATCCCGTCATAAACTTTCATCTGTATGTTGGACTTGTCTGTAAAGCACACAAAAGTGAAGCATGACATTCTACAGTTAATAAAGTATGGCACTGAAAATAACATATGTGGTTCACAGAACAAACTACAGCTCTCTCCAAATCAGCATCAGACACGACTGTGTCTTCTTAAATTGCTCTCCATGCAGAACCTCCTGACTCTCATCATAGAGCAATATGGAGCTCCATGAAGATGCAAAGTGTCGCTGATTTCTGTGTGGGTTCTCCACTCTCAAAGGGAATGAAATTGGAAAAGGGCTCGAGTTCAGCCATTCTTAATGTGTTCACAACAGGGGCAGATCCAGCTTAATTTTAGTGGGGGGGCACAGGGGGGTACAACAGATATTTCGGGGGGGGGCACCGAAAAGTTGTAAGAAAAAATGAAAGCTGCAACTGACCTCTCGCTTTTACAAATTATTTTTCATGGTTGTTTTTTGGCTCTTTGACCCAATAGGAAAGCTGTATATGATCTTTTCAGTTTGGACTGCTAACATTCAAATTATGATGGACTTGTTTCTTTGTTTATGTCATTACAGCATCATTAACTGCAGCATCTGCCTGTTATGTAAAACTAGTAAGCTCAATGACAGAATCCTGAGGGAAATTAAGTGACAAATATTGAGCAAGAACAGCACTATATACAACCCTGTCAATTTCCACTTCTTAGAATGTTTACTGACAATTATCACACCTAAAGTAAGAAATAATATTCTGTACTTTTAGCAACGAGTTCTCAGCTGTAAACCGGAAACATCATAGGGTTCTGTATACTAATCAGTCTAAATCAAAATGAGTGCTACCCAATACACAGAGAACAAGAATCTGTACCCTTGATCTGTGGTAAAATAATCTTAAATATTCTGTGCAGTAACGCAAATTTTAATTTTTAAAATACAATAAGCAACACTCTATACATTTAACAATAAACCTGAGAACAATAATAAACAGTAGCGATATCCCATATTCTTAAGTCATTTAATAGCGCACAGCTCAGCAAACATCATAGTGTTCTGCATAGAAATCACAAAAAGCTGCTCTCAATAATCTCTCACAGTGAGCAGATGTTCTTGTGTTGCAGGTCCATGGTCCAGATGTGGCCATCGAACAGGCCGGGGGGGTCTGGCACCGTCTACTTCCAAGAGCACCTCCTCTTTTTGCATTCTTCATATGGGATGGAAATAAAGTAATGTTGGTTTACCACGTCAATCAAAGGCCTGTAGATGTAAAGCAGGAAGCCCTCCACAATGAGGATGTGAGTCTCCTCCTCCTCCTTATGGTTGGACTTTGGGATGATCTCTGTGTCCAGGGTGTTATTAACACCATGAGACTTCTCAAACTTCACCGGGTTCTCCAGCCACGCATAGATCCTACTCATCATGGCACCTTTCATGGCTGAAAGATTTCAGTCAATTAAACCTTAAATTAATTTACTTCAGAAAACCATCCTTTAATGTCTTACCTTAAAATGACCAACATTTTAAAAAAACATCGCTGCAAAGTAAAAGTTTCACACTAAAGATGAATCACTGATGAACATTTAATGACATTAACTCAATTATTATGAGGAAACAGAAATCCATTTCTAATACTTCTATCAAATATATTTATGTCTATAAAACATACTGGACATCAATAAAAATATCTGCATAGTGAAATATATGAAGCCCATCTGCCTTTATACATCATATTGATGTTTAAATAATGGGAACTGCAGCCCACGTTTAGTCAAGTTAGCAGAATTACAGATAAACAACGTTTCCAGGGTTCTCTGACAAAATAAAAGCCGTGATTTGTTTTACGGAAGAATTACATGATTTCAAAAATGTGACTTTGAAAATATAAATCAGATTGTAATAAGCGTTAGCTAGCGGCTCCACTTGCTGTGAATATTTTTGTTCTCGTCTTTGTCAAGCCAAAATGAAAAATTAATCCATATTCTGGCTACATTACCGACAACAGCATCCATGGAGTGACTGGAAGTTAGCCGACCTAGCGGAAGTGTTAAGGAGGTCTGCTCTGGCACGGATTATCACCGTCACACGTAGCTTTGAAAATAAATCTTCTACAAGACACAGAGCTGTAGCTCCTCACCAGTGTGAGGTCAAATGTTTCTCTGTGTGACTGTGTCTGACTTCCTCTCATAAAATCCTCCTGTTTACTGGGAGCTGCAGCCATAGATATATTGCCTATCTATCTATTGATTAATATCTATGCACACTAGTCTGGTCCGATGCAGTCTCGATGATGACGTTTTACGAGTACGTGAGAACACCAGTATGGACAGTTATGTACTGAGAAACGGCAAAAGTCTTCTTAGCGCAAAGGCATAAAGCTGCTCGTCTTCTCCGGCATCAGGAAATGTGTTCAAAGTTTCTTCAAATCCAAATGAAATACAATCAAAAGATCAAACTAACGTCACTGGTGCATTCAGGTGCAGTTGGACACCGAAGTTGTGTGCAGGAGCGTCGGAAATCGGAGTATCAGTAATGTAAATTTCCAACGAAAATTTTAGTGGGCACATGGGGTGGCCAATCAGATCACAGGGGGTCCACTGCTCCCCAGTGCCCCTACGGAAGATCCGCCATTTTCTAAAAGCTTACAATGTTTTACAAAAAATATATTTCTATTTATACAAATCTGTCAGTATGATGAAATTAAAGCTGTTTATCTGTTTAACCAGAAAAATCAATACAGACGGTCAATGGACATCTGTGCTCTTTGCAGTCATGTGCATTTGCCATGAATAAATGAGTACAAAAATATTTCAAATTACATGGGTTTCGATGTAAATGGTGACACACAAATGCCAGTTTCATCTACTTGACAAGGTGACAGAGAAAGTGGTTAAACATAATAATAAAGCTGCTGCAGGGGTGACAGTGGCAGCAGAAGCTGCTGGGCTTTGTGAGTGTGGGTGTGTGTGTGCACACAGCTAAACAAGGGGAAGTGACAAGTGAAAATGGCACTTTTCAATGTCCTGGGTCCTCTGGTACCAGCAGATGATGTTTTTGCTCCCAGAAAATGCTTGGCTGAAAATGTCGCACCATGGGAAGAGTGTATGCATGCTTGTGTCCCCAGCAATATGTGTTGAGTAATAATTGTTCACACCCAGGATTTCCAGTGTCATGGTGTGATTTGGGTGGAGAAACATGTCGAGGGAGATAGGAGGCTAAGGGTCAAAGAGGTGAGAGCGAGAAAACAGGGGAGGTGAGGAGGAGGAGGAAAAGGGCTGCACAAATGAGGACGATGTACAAAAACAACAAAGATCAAAAGATGGAATATGACGTGTGGAAAGGATGATTAAAAAAGCAAAGCACTCAGTGAGTGTAGTACTCCACCAAGGCTGCTCCGTCATTGTCCACTTAATCCTCATTAGGGTCGTGAGGGGGTCTGGAGCCTGTCCCAGTTGATTTAGGGCGAAGGCAGGGGACACCCATGACAGGTCACCAGTCTATCACAGTGCTGGAGTACCTGGAGAAAATTCACAAATGCACAGAGAGAACATGCAAACTCCATGCAGAAAGATCCTCGGCCTAGGCAAGAGAGAGAGAATGCTAACCACTGAGATACTGTGCAGCCCACCAACCACACAATTGAATATAATTTTCTATTTAACAAGTAAGTGGATTAGATATTCAGGAACAAAGCTAGGTCAAATAGTCACATATTAACTAAGAAAAAACACTTGAGGCTTCATTTCAAAGACCTTGTTAACAAGGATCTTGTTGACCCTGTGCTGCTCTGGTCTTTGCCAAAAGGTTGTCTGCACAGAGGCGTGTAATAAATTGGACATGGGTGTTAATTTTTTTTTCTTAAAATTATTGGTACATTACATTATTAGTCTTTATGTGCAGTAAGCACTGAGGGAATATTTAGGGTTTTGGTTTATTCTGGTGTAGATTTTTTTGGTTTCTTTGTCCGTTCACTGTAGGTGCACTTACACACACAGCAAGACAGGTTATGTGATTTCAGAAGCTTCTGCCAGACTTGAAGGACAAACAAGCGTCAAACTGTGAGACGGCAGAGTCCAGCACAGCTATTATTGCAAACACACTCAGTGTTGAAAGATGTGTACGGCCGTCGCACAAAGACACGGCGAGTGTAACCAAAGATCTCAAATTTGAGCTCATCAGACCAAAGCACAGATTTCCACTGGTGTAATGTCCATTCCTTGGGTTTTTTGGCCCAAACAAATCTCTTCTGATTGTTGCTTTTCCTTAGTTGTGGTTTCTTAGCAGCTATTTGACCATGAAGACCTGATGTGCGCAGTCTCTGAACAGTTGATGTAGAGATGTGTCTGCTACTAGAACTATGTGTGACATTTATCTGGTGCTACAATCTGAGGTGCTGTTAACTTTCTGAGGCTGGTTACTCAGATGAACTTATCCTCAGCAGCAGAGGAGACTCTTGGTCTTCCTTTCCTGGGGTGGTACTCATGTGAGCCAGTTTCACCGTAGCGCTTGATGGCTTTTGCAACTTCACTTGGGGATACATTCAAAGTTTTTGCAATTTTCCAGACTGACTGACCTTCAGTTTTTAAAAGTAATGATGGACTGTCATTTCTCTTTTCTTAACTGACTGGTTCTTGTCATAATATTGATTCTAACAGTTGCTGAATAGAGCTGTAAGCGGTGTACCAACCTGACTTCTGCACAACACAACTGATAGTCCCATCCCCATTAAGAAGGCAAGAAATTCCACAAATTAACCTTGACAAGGCACACCTGTGAAGTGAAAATAATTTCAAGTGACTACCCCATGAAGCTCACTGAGAAAATGCCAAGAATGTGCAAAGCGGTAATCAAAGCAAAGGGTGGCTATTTTGAGGGACCTAAAATATATAACATGTTTTGACTTAGTTCACTTTTTTTTTTTTACTACATAATTCCATATGTGTTCATTCATAGTTTTGATGCCTTCAGTGAGACTTTACAATGTAAATAGTCATGAAAATAATGAAAAACCATTAAATGTGACAGTGTATCCAACGTTAGACTAGTAGTGCATGTGTACAGAGAGCAATAAACGAATAGAAGTAAATCCCTTTTTTATATTGGAGCCCAAATGTCAAGTGCCTGCTCTCAGTCCTGGTCACCGATTATAGAAAATAATTACCTTTTTGTGTCTAGGGTCAGTGCTAACAGTGTATTTTAGTGTTTACTACAAACTTTCAAACTTTATTTATTTGTATAGCATTTTTCATGCAAAACAACACAAAGTGCTTCACAAGAATGAAAAACAAAGAAGACAATAAATAAATACAATTAAAAATAGAAATAAAAATAAAAAACCCAACTCTCCACCCTCCCTACATAAAGACAGCCATTCACATGCACACACACACATACACAGACTCACACACCCACACAATATGACATCATCAAGACATGGCGAGGCACCGAGGCTCGAAGAAAGGAAGGAAGAAGCCTTGAAGGGGGGGGCAGACACACTGAGAGTTGTCCTCAATGGCACTAAAGGTTCTTTTCCGAAACCTATTCAAAAACCTACCGAGAGAGGAAATATTACATCTAAAATAAATTGTTCAATCGTTATACTTTTTCAAGACCTTGCAAACAAGGTTGTTTTTCAAGGAGGACTTTGTGCGTACAACCACAGTTATGTCCTTGTTGTGAAACTGAATGAAAATTTCAAGAATAGTTCACAACATTGGTATGGCAATAATATGTAATC
Source organism: Acanthochromis polyacanthus (assembly GCF_021347895.1). NCBI lineage: Eukaryota > Metazoa > Chordata > Actinopteri > Pomacentridae > Acanthochromis > Acanthochromis polyacanthus. Next base: position 46,896,863 of record NC_067115.1, read on the forward strand.
TCTAAATTTAGATATAAATCTCCATTTAGTAGATCTTTCAGGGATAATGCAAAGCAATTTTCACAAAAAATTACCTTTCTATTTCTGTCCAGACTGATTGATTGACATTCTGTTGCTCAGTGGTCTTCCTGAGTATCCTTTTCTTTTTTCCCCTGTCTGTAAAGCACTTTGGAAATTTTGCTTTTAAAAGGTGATATATAAATAAACTGAGTATTATCGTTATTATTATTATTATTATTATTATCAATGCCTTCAAAGGAAAAGTGGGAGTCATGCATTGAGAACTCAGAATGCTTGTACAAATTTCACACCAAAGTCGAGAAGCAACCAGCGAACCAACCCCACCAGTATGGCAATTCTTTCACTTCTAGTGTGGATAAAAATGTTTCATACACTGGCTTGAAATTAGGAACAACAAACCAACCTCAGAGCTCCATTTTTGTTCCTGGAAGGCAAGCTAAGTAGGTGTGGTGAAGGATATTGATTATCTCCTAACAATGCAATTGTCAGTAGGTAAACCTTGGTTTCTGGCATTCATGTGGATGTACCACACACCTAAACATCGCAAACCAAGCCCACTTGATCAAACATCCAAACAAGCCTGATCCACAGAGGAACCTACAAAACTCAAAGGATCCACTAACAACATCCCCATTCCAGACACCACAGGCCACACTCAGAGGTTCAGTGTCCATATGCTGATTAATCAGAGCTGTTTTGGCAGCATGAGTGGGATCCACACAATATTAGGAAAGTGATTTTAATCCTGTGGCACATCAGCATCCTTCTGTTTACAGAGGCTTAGTTCCATTTCAGACCACATTGAAAGCTCCACTTTGTCACTTCAGAAACTCTTTCGAAAATGTAATTTGTGTCAGTGTCTATCTGATGGACCCATCAACAACTGGCACCATGCAGTGTTAGTAATGCTTCCTTTCATTTCAAACAAATAATCACTAACACAATTTTTGGTTGAGAATGTTTAATTTCTTTGATTAACAATATAATACTGTTTCCAATTTGAATGCACACATTTTGGTTAATATTTAGTGATCATAGGTTTATCAAACTGGTTTTAAATTGTTAATACATTGTACCTTGCTACACGTGTTGCTGAATTCCTGGCAAAAAGGACAGGCAGAGTTTAATGCAGCCTGAAGAAAATCAGTACGTGTACATTTCTTTGAGTTTTCGGGTTGGTTTTGGTATTAGTATTTATAGGTCTTATTTGTATTCTATCTAAGTGGTGGTATTTGCGTGCATTCACGTTCAGTGGTTGCTCTCAATTCAGTGACTGTTGCAGGTCTCATTGCGTAGACTTTGTCTTTTAGGTATCCCCATAAAAAGAAGTTTAGCGGTGTGAGCGTTAGTTAGTTAGTTATCAGCTGCCTAAAAGGCGTATACATTTTTTTTTGGGTCATCCTGTATATATATATATATATATATATATCCTTCTTTTGTCCCAATCAGGAGTTCAGGTTTGTCCAGTTGAGACTGCTATTGTCATATTGTTTCTTTGCCCTCAGTTTATTTGAAGAGCTCAGAATTAGCATTTCTGTATTTCTGTTATGTTTTCTTTGCTTATGTATCCTTGTCTTTTACAACACTAGTTTTTCTATTGTTTCATTTGGCTAAATAAAGCCTTAAAGTTTGAAAATTTCTCATGTTTCTGCTCTTGCTGCTTGGTCCCTAACAGTGTACTTGATCAATAAAAGAGCTTTGCTCCTAAAAAGCTGTGATCAGAAAACAGCAATGTTACAACTCACTACTTGTAATGATGCTACTGTCCAACATCTCAGTCCATTCAAACATCAGATTGTTAAATTGTTGTTACCAGTTTCACTGTGCATTCTGATAAACTGCCACAAAAATGTTCTTGATTAACCAATCACCAGTATCTAAAATACAACACATTACCCAGCAACACAAGTCAACTATCTTCCTTGCTGAGATTTAAGTCTCCCTGAAAACTTTTATAAAGAAGAAAGGCTAAGTGAGGTGCTCTCTGAGAGCACTCTCTAATTGTTTGTGAATACATTCCCTGTTCAGAGAGTCTTAGGAGAAACAAGTAACAGCGGTGTCTTCATACCTGCACTTATTCTTTCATTCACAATGAAAAAGAAGGTGAAGCTGAAGGATTTTAAACCCCCCTCTTAATGGATTTAGTGGACTTACAACAAATGGGAATAAAATTTTGCATGAAAACCACATCAAAGTTCATTCTCTTCTGCCTGAGCTGCTTTTATTGAAATATGAAAGTGTTATGAATAAGGCACGCTAGCCTTGACATAAATCTTCCACGGTGCACTCTGTAGCCTGGTTAAGCATTGAATATTATATTGGAATGATTTGACATAGAAAAGAAAAGTTTCTTTAGCTATCAATTCAAGTACAAAGAGGCATTATTAAGTCCAGTCAAGCACTGCTAATGCCATTATTGCCCTGCAAATTAATGATTTTTTTTAAAACGTGCATTAAAGGGGGCTACAGCTCCCTTAAAACCAATAATGTGAGATGAATTTGTCAGAGGAAAAACACAATTACTTGCCTTATTTTTCTATCCTTTGGCACAATCTGTCTGTTGTCTCTCTTGTCTGCCTGTTTTCTTTTGTCTCTCCCAGCTCACGGAGACATTAGCGGGTTCGAGGTAATTAAAGAAACACACTAGACAGTGCTGAGTTGCACGTGCTATAATTTTGAACATATTAAAAACAGTGGGGATCAGAAGGCAAAACCAAAACAAGTTGATTATGAAGGAATACACGAGAGTTGTGTGTTTTAGACTTTAAAAAGATTTATGGACTGTAG
>NC_067115.1:46899695-46940923 GCF_021347895.1 Acanthochromis polyacanthus
TGAAAATGGCCATTCTGATTGCATCTGGGCTAATCCCGACATCTACATACATCTTTTGCCTTTTGCAGCATCGTGGGTATGCAGTGATTTATATTGCCTTTATGTACATTTACAAGTATTTGTTTTTGGGACAGTGTTACATCTATGTTGTTGGGAACTTTGTCCAGCTACTAGCGTTAATATTTGCTAATTGATATTCTACAATAAGCTCATATGAGAGTAATTACAAATAAAGAGATCCAAAGGCCAGTGGTTTATGTTAAAATATGTTGTATATTTCATTTTTAGGTTGAGAAAAATAGAAATACATACAACTTGTAATGTTAAAAGGTAACATCTGCAAACAGATTTCATTTATTTGAGATAATGAGTTGAGATGTTTACAATGTGTATTTGTACATATTAAAAGCAAGCATGTCATTTATCATGCTTTTGTCTGTTTCAGTTTCACCCTTTAATGTCAACAAACCTGTGGATAAGGAGTCGAATGTCTTCAGAGTCTTGATGTTTGGAAGGCGCTTATCTGACTGTCAAGTTATATCAGCATGTATGATGAAGACAGTACAGTCAGTTTTTAAAATTCCATAAAAGTCACAGATGTAAATTATGAGGTCAAATGGAATCAATTGGGTAAGAAATCTTTCCCTGCTCTCCAGAAAAGGTAGACCTTTTTTTTTTTTTGCCTCTCCATACCCAAATGTCTTTTTGCTCTTTGTTCTGTGACCAATTCCTGCTGAGAAACAGAAAGAGACTCAGGTAGTTTAAAATCAAGTTTGAAATCACAATCTTCAGTATCCAACTTAGCCTTCGTCATGGCTCTGGTGAGAGCACAAGCTGTGAACACCTCTGGAAAGTTCCTCTCACAGTCATCTGGTTCCTTCAGTTGAGCTGAAACTTTGACAGGACCCCCAGAAGGCCAAACTCGGCCACCAGCCTCAAACCTACTAAATTTAGAAAGATTTGCAGGTCTAGCTGTACCAAAATCTGTGGGATAGTTTCTACAACTTTTACCTTTAAGTGCTAAAATATACTCATCGGCTACAGTTGCCGATGGGGAACAGTTGCCGGGGGGGGACTTCCCAGTTTCACTGAAAATGCTGTGAGCTATACAAATGCAAATCAGACTGATGGGTGTATGTCTGTGGTGGAAGGGTTGGTGGGTGTGAAGTGTAAGGTAGGGGGTGAGGTTGACTTTTCACACTTGAACTGGTTTTTAGAGAAAAAGAACCCTACACAAACAAAACTATACAGTATATACTTTATTTGAATCAGGGTTCATACAGCTTTTATAAAAGTAAAATCAAAGCGTAAACAAACAACTCAAAGGCTTCAAGACTATAACCAAAAACAAAGAGGTTTTGCCACTAAATCTACTCCAAGCCCATAACCAACCATGCTGCCCCAAACTAAAGTACAAACTACAACCCCAAACCATCACAAAATGTTACAAAATCTGATCAAACTTAACCTAAACATGTGTGATCTCCCCAAAACCAAGGTTAAACACAATACTAAACCTAAAATTCAACTAAATTTAACAACGTATTGTGCAAAAGTAATTTGACAAACTCACCTAACCCAGGTTTTGTCTCTGGTGACGAGCCCCCACTTGTTACCACTCTGGCTCAATGAGTGGCAACAAAGATGGGGAGACCACACAAAAGTCAAAGGTTTAACAAAAGATTTATTTAAACAATAAAACGTGTAAGTGTAAGGTGTAGTGCATGTGGTGTGTGGATGTGTAGATAAATCAAAGTAAACCAGAAGGAGACAGCATGGTGGCCAGGGATCAGGAGCAGAGACAGAACAGGTGTGCCAGATCTGCCGAAATTGCCCAAATTAGGAAGAAGGCCCATAGCCACACCAAACCGGCACAGCCCACCTGCACAGAGGGAGATGGGAGAGGAGCAGCTGCAAAGGCCCTGGGGCCGTCAAATCATAAATAAAATAAAATGCAAGAAAAACAATTTGACATTTTTCACAAAAAATAAAATACATTAAAAACAAATACACAAGGCCATTAAAAGAAGCATTAAAGAGCAGCATGGAGACGCCTGAACACAACAGATGGAGAACAACTTGTTGTCCATGAACTCACCATGAATATGGAGTCCAGGTGAGGATGCTGGACAGACTGAGCTCTGGGAACCTCTGAGTTCTGCTGCTCCACTCTGTGGATCAACATCAACAGTTAACTCTCACTTTATCACACAGAGACAAACACCAGCTGAATGTCCATGATGTTCATTAGAGATTCCAACATTAGTCTGTTTTCCACTGCAGGAGCTTTCTGTTCATTTTGGCTCATCATCAATCTTTGTTCTGACCACAGGAACCGTCCCTGTAGAACCTCTTTCTGGACTGTTTCTAGGAGTTCAAAGTTCCTGCTCCAGGGTTGGAATTTCTGAGAGAACCTGGAAAACTGCTCTGTAGGTCTTGATGGTGAGTGATTAAACTCCGAGGACAAGAAGAACCATTTTTATGTCCTCTCCATCCTCATCCAGCATCAGTTGTCTCCATCAGCAAGGTAGAATTCACCCTATAGGCTAACATGTAGGCTTACAAACAGGCTAACATGTAGGCTAATATGTAGGCAAACATACAAGCTAACATGTAGGCAAACAGGCTAATATAACAGACTAACATGCAGGCTAACATACATGCTAACATGTTGGCAAACAGGCTAATATAACAGACTAACATGCAGGCTAACATACATGCTAACATACAGGCTAACATGTTGGAGAACATTCAGGCTAATATACAGGCTAACATGTAGGCTAACATACATGCTAACATACATTCTAACATGTTGGCAAACATTCAGGCTAATATACAGGCTTACATTTAGGCTAACATGTAGGTCAACATGTAGGCAAACATGCAGGCTAACAAGGCTTATATGATCACAGAACTGGAGTTTTGTCCAGCAAAACGATTCCTTGATATTTTAGTGAACTCAGAGTTCTTGCTGTAATCCACCTGGTTCTGTTTTTAATGTCTCCGTGGATGATGTTCACATTATTGGCATTACTTCTTGAAAACATTTGTTCTGTTCGATGAGGAGCCAATCTGCTATCAAGCTCGCAGCTCTGAACCCTTATTCTGAACATCTTACCTCTCTGCAGCAGGACCTGGTTCTCCTTTAAAATGAATAGGATGATCCTTAGACCGGTCACTCTGGAAGGACACACAGCTGGATCTAGGTCCAGGTTCAGGTCCAGAGGACTCTGGTCTCTGATGGATTCTGGTAAATAGAGAGGAAGATCACCAGGTAGGAAAAATCATGTAGCAGAGTTTCAGAGTGATTTAATGATGGAACATATTTGGAACAATGATAGAACATTTGACACAACAGTCAGTAGTTTGATTTCACAGCTTACTTCTTCTTTTTTCTTCGTTTCTTCTTTCCTCTTACTTCAGGACCTTGTTCTCCTTTAAAGTCAATAGATTGATGCTTAGACCGGTCACTCTTTAAGGACACACAGCTGGATGGAGGTGGAGGTGGACGTCCAGGTCCAGGTCCAGGTCCAGGTGGATTCCTGTAAATAATGATGCAGCCGTGATGTGATGCTGAGCTCTGACATGCAGCAGAGTCCTGGACAGTTAGAGATGGTGGTCTCACCTCTGAGCTTTGCTCTGGTTCTCCTGTTCCCCACACAGAGAGCTTTGAGAGGGAGGGACTCCCTCCTCTCTGTCCTCACACTCATCCATGATGCTCAACTCACAGCAGCTCAGACACACTTTCTACCTTCACCTGCACAGGAAACAAACATCATTCATCCACTCAGATCCTCCTGGAGAAGATCAGCTGCTGCACTTCTACTATCAGTCCAGCAGATGGAGTCATGGAGCTGCAGAGACTCAGAGAAACCGAAAGTAAAAAAGACATGATGCAGCAGTTTGGATTGTGAAGAAACAAAGCAACATCAGCAGCTCATCAAACTGACTCAAGTCCATCAATAATCTCATAGAAATATTGACTGATTGCAGTCAATCAATAAGCTAATAATCATATTGATCCATGTTTAAACAGCAGTCATCCAAAGTTTGTGCTGAAATAAGAAGTGAACATGTAGAAACATGACAGAGCAGAAACAAACAGCAACATTACTGAAGTTAAAGCAGCAAACAAAGCAAACTTACACTTTATTCAAAGCGCTGAAGAAGAAGAAGAAAGTTTCCAGTCCACTCCTGGATGCTCAGACATCTGATCTGTTGACTGGAACCAGTCAGGACTCCACCTATGAGGAAGCAGCAGGCAGACTTTCACAATAAGAGCACATTCTACAGGCTGATTCCCACTCATTTCATGTGACCGATTATTTCAACATTCAACCTTTTTCATGTCACTCAATATCCAACACAACTTGTACAAACCCTGTGCTTTATGAAACCAGAAGCTCCCATCAGGCTGTAAATCCCTGACAGTTAACATTCCCTAGAATGGAATCACTGGGACAGAACCAACATCAGCAGAGATCACACGGATGCACATTTCCCTCAACATGTCTGCTCTCAGTCTCATTTAATGCTGCATTTAAGAAACATCTGAACATTTCTAGCATCTGGTTTCTTCAAAGTGGATCAGGTGAACTTTATTTCACTTTAAATCTTTTCCCCTCTGCTAGACAGATCAGATCACAGGTAGTGATTGACAGATGATAAGAACAACTCATGTTTAGAACTGTCTGACAAACAAAAACAATATTTACTGATAAAACACATTGATGTCTGCATCAGTTTGAGAACTCCTGCTGGTTGGGAACACCCCAACATGTCTGAACATTTGGTTTAAATTTATGTACAGAGTCAAATCCACAACCAATAACATGAAATAACCCCACAAAAATGAAAAAAATCACCACAAAAAAGTGCAAAAATCACTTTTAAAAATGCATTTAAAAAAAACAAAAAGACATAAAATTTCCATGAAAGCACTCAAAATTACGGAGCCCCAGAAGGGACATGGAAGAAAAAAATCAGGAAGAATCCGGAGAAACACATCGATTGGACATTAGCTCTTCAGAGTAGCGACCTATCTTCATCGTAGTCACGGGCAACGGCGACTACGTCTGATAGTCCTTGGGCCAGGACCCAAAATTTCAGATATCGGTACCACCTGAGATGACCAATTCTTTTTGGTATTTTTAACTTGCTATATGCCTCTAGTTTGCATTTTGATATGATAGCCCTTGCACACTCACAGCTAAATATATGTTATCACTCGTTTAATGGACATGACCCACGATGAAATGCATGGAGTCTGAGCCAAAAGTCCTATCAACACGACAGGACAATTTGATGGGATTTTTCTTCATTGCTAAAAAATATGAAACACCACATGCTACACATGACCTGAATAATAACTTTACAGCTCAGAATGATACTATAACAAACATAAGACTGAGATTTCATTGCTGTGGTAACAAGAGTATCTGTAAGCAGGACGGGACAATAAAATAGTGAAAATTTGACGAACAATTTCAAAGTTAAATTCTATTGAAATTAAAAAAAAAAAAGACAAACCATGTCTTGTGATTTGTGGTCAGTGTGAGACAGCAGACTATAATTTCCAGTTAAACATACAAAATACCTTTTAAATGGTGTCAAAACTGTCAAAATTGTGATGACAAGTTAAAAAAATATAACCCAATTATAACAGACTGCTACCAGAATTCATCATATGTCAAAACACTATTTCAAAGACAATTTCCATTACAAAGCTGAATTTTCAAATGCTTTTGCAGTTTTGATTTTAATTACATTTTTATCAGTTCCATCCTGTTGTGCTGTGTGGTAATTCTCTGAGAACAGTACAGAGTTATAATGAGATGAAAACATAAAATACAGGTAGAAGTCATTTCTTACACGTACCAGTATCATATAAAACAAAAGCAGTCATTCAAGTTAATTCAAAGTTAATCCTAGAAAAGGAAAGGATATTACCATGGTTAATTGATCTAATTCATCTTAATTAACCTTAATTAGAACTGTAAAAGGCAACCTGCATAACTAGACTTCTCAGCAGTTTCTTCAAAGGACCTGAAAACAAACATGAAGCACTTTGAATCGCCTCGTTGTTGAAATGTGCTATATAAATAAGTTTGCCTTAGCCTTTGCCTACACCTACCCACCAATAACTCCTTCTATAGGAAAAAACAAGGCAAATACACAGTTACCAAATAAGCAGGAAAAGATGCATTTATTTGGGTCTGATGTTTAATTATTATAATAGATTATATTTACAATATATTTCTCACAGTTTTATTTGATTATTGAGTTATATTAAATGTGACCTTTGCGTACTGCAAGATTTAACCCGCTGAAACCAATTGATGATATTAATGCAATTTATTTTCCTTTTTACAGTTTTTTTATGATTGCATAAACACTAAAAACAAAAGAATCACATAATTATCAATACCTTACACTCAAGGAGGAAAAGACGGGACCAGATTTTCACCACTAGAAACACAAAGTCAGCCTCACACTTTTTGCAGAACAATACACACAGTCATTTGCAAAACACTAAACACACTTGTATACATTAGACACAGACGTATATCACGATGTCACTTCCTTGCAATTCCACAGCACTGATGGACAAATCACCACACCCATGAGCCATTTGGTTAAACACCCACATCAGGTGTCCAAACACATGATTGCTTTATTGTAGACATAGATATATACAAACACTAGGGCTGAATCCCAAACCGCCCCCTACACACTATCCCTACACACTACCCCTCCGTTTGCGCGTTCCCGCGGAGGGTCCTCCATATTAAGGGCCGTCCCAAACCACGTAGTGCGGAGGGGGAGTGGACTGTTCAGCCCTTAAATAGCGAGTCTGCATCGATGCTCACTCTGGACAACTTTTTCAGGAAGTGCAACGTCGAAATGGAGGAGGAAACAAACATATTGATGTGAGTTCCACATGCGTCCTTTATTTCTCCCACGCCTTTTTCACACTGACAGAACATCACAAAAAGAGTGGTGAAAAAAGATAAAACAAAAGAAACAAATCTTCTTCTCTGCTGATGTTTGATTTAATTGTGCACCCCCTGACACCTTAAAATTTGAACACAACTGACAGAATTCATTTATTCATTTGTTGGATTTGAAATGCCAGATAATAGGATTGGAAAAAATGTGAGTGAAAAAAGTGGGATGCTTTCGTCTTCTGGAAGCAGCAGCGATCCTTGTTAGTTGCAACCTGTCCCACAGCGCAACAGCCATGCACAGTAGGCGTGTTTGTGTTACCATGGCGATGACGTCTTCCGTTTTCCGGTGAGGCGACAGGGCGTCCCATTCCTGACGATCGTATTAATACCCTCCCCCTTCAATAATAGGTGCCCTCCACAGCTGCGAGTGTGACTTCTTTTAGAGTGACACTCGGTAGTGGAGGGAGAGTGTGTAGGGGGCGGTTTGGGATTCAGCCTAGATGTCTCAAGGAGGAGTCGGCAGCGTCGTCACTTGGCAGCCATCTTAGGACAGGGGACTGCTCTGGCGTGTTGTACTGTAGTCAATGGTAAGGTGGATGATTTCCTCACTTTAACACTCGTAACTCGCTCAATTCTTGATTGATTTACAAATGGTTTAGTTTATTACAAACCTGATTAACGTGGCTATGATTCAGGCTAAATGTTGAAGGGGGCGGTTTGGGATTCAGCCTAGATGTCTCAAGGAGGAGTCGGCAGCGTCGTCACTTGGCAGCCATCTTAGGACAGGGGACTGCTCTGGCGTGTTGTACTGTAGTCAATGGTAAGGTGGATGATTTCCTCACTTTAACACTCGTAACTCGCTCAATTCTTGATTGATTTACAAATGGTTTAGTTTATTACAAACCTGATTAACGTGGCTATGATTCAGGCTAAATGTTGAAATCGCAGCTTTTCGTTTTGAAAAATGGTTTCACGGTAAATGACAGGTCACTGCTCTGCAGTCAACACTTTGTAAAAGAAGATTTTGACAGGACAGGGCAGACTGTCAGACTTAAAGCTGCGACAGTGCCAAGAATCTTCAACTTCCCTGCTCATCTTCAAAGGGTATGTGCATCATTGGCCACAAGAATTCAAGGTGTTAAAGATGGATAAATCAATATTTAGATATGTGATTTAATGTCACTTTTCCTAAAGTTTAGGAATAAATAATGTGTTGTATACTACAGAACATTTGATTACTTAACTGTTTATTTTAGCCGGTAACAACAGCAAGCACAACAAGAAGAGCAGAGGAAAGCCTGACCATGGCCCTGGATCCCCCTGATGATGTGAGTATTTGCATGCATGTGGAATGTCATGAACAAATAAAAGCATCATATGGCTTGTCATTAAACTGTTTATCTCCATGGTACCCAGGAAGGGTTATGATGGTGTTACTAGAAGAGCCCAGTATTTTTTGAGGTGGTGTTCTGCAGTGGCGGACTGGCACCAAAAAGAGGCCCTGGCAACTTTGACAGAGAGAGGCCACATTCGTCTTCTTCGTCATCTGCAACCAACAGAAACATAAACATTACACTGCCACATAGCATAATAGTATAGCTTACGTAACCAGAACATGAAAAAAATAAATGTTTTACCTTTATGTAGTTACAGTAGCAGGTTGCGCAATAATTTGCTTTTCTCTGCCACTCAATCACATCATCCGAGGACCTTCTCCGTTGCCATTAACATGAAGGCTTCCAAATTTTCCTCTCGCATTCTGCTCCTGAGACGACTCTTAATGAACTTAAGTGTCGAGAAGCTTCTTTCACATGCCACTTGTGTGCAGGACAGGGTCAACAAATATTTGTAGGCCAACTGTATTTTGTGGTACGCATGTGAGAAGAACTTCAGCTGCTGGAGGAGGAAGTAGCAACACACAGCACAGTTCCTGCAGGCTGTGCATCTTTTGCGAACAAGATCAATTTCCTCCATGTCCTCCTGATTGTCCTCTTCTTCCTCAGAGGTAAGAGACTGTGACTCTCTGGTTGTATACTCACTGAGAGGGGACTTTTTAATAGTGTCCCAGTGGAGGGCCAGGCTGCACAACTCAGATTGTCAATTTTCAACTGTTGCATCTTCATCAAAAGGAATGAGGCATTTACCGATGTCCTCAAGTGCATTGTGGGGAAGCCCATTTGAATTTATCTCTGGAAAATGAAGCGGATCTAGTAACGATAAGTCAGCATAGAGTTTCCCGTGCTGCAGGAAGCGGCGGTGCATACACTCAGAGACTGTATCAAGAATGATGTTGTGAACATTGATCCTGTAGGCTGTCAATGAGTCTGCAGTTGTGTTTTCTTCATCGGCAGACTCTCCTGGCATTGTTTTCCTTTTTTTCATGCGTTTTGGTGGCAGTGCAGCCTGCACTTCCATTTCAGAGTCCACATTTTGGAATCCACCATTGGCCCATTTCACAAAATTGTCTGCCACGTCTTTCACTGTGTCAAACTCTCTGACAAATTCTTGTAGTTTGTTGTGTGTTTCTGTCACCATGCGATGGGCAGTCAAGAGATCCATGGTATTGGTTTGGAGATACTTTGACAAAGGCGATGTGAGTGTGAAAACACGCAGGAACAACTGTGCAGTGAGAACTGTCTCATATTTAATGAGTGACTCAATGAAGGCACGTACAGCTGGCTTAAACTGTAAGTTGTCCTGAATTTTGGACAATGTTTCAACTAAGTCCACATACAAAGCATTCTTTGGCTGGGCAAAGGATCCAAAGATCTTCTTTAATGCAGCATCCTTTGAAGACCATCTTGTTTCCCCAATCAGTGAAATTCTTCTGTGTTGGGGGTCCTGACTCACACCTTCCCAAACATTCATTCTCTGATATGAGTCACGAAGAAACACTGCAGTCTCATTAATCAACCCAAATAATGATGCTGCTGTTATCACAACACCTGTGGTTTCAGACATAACCAGGTTTAAAACATGGGCATAACACCATACATGCATTTGGGTTGGGACTTCTTTTGACAGCCAGGCAGAAAACCCTCTGTATTGCCCCTGCATATTTGCAGCCCCATCTGTTGAGTTTCCAATGCAGTTCTTCACATCAAGTTTGCAAGTGGCCAACGTCTCCTTGAGCAGTTTAAGAAAGTCCTCCCCTGTTGATGACTTGCATTCAACAACTGCAAGTAGCTTCTCCTGAATGCTGCTCTCTGTTACGTAGCGGACTACAACACTGCACTGATCTTTTGATGTTATATCTTGGGTTGTGTCTATCTGTACAGTATACATTCCAGCCTGGTTTACTTCAGTTGCAATTGTTTCCTTGATGAGTTGCCGGATAGCCTCCAAAACAGAACATACTGTAGTTTTGGACATTAATGTCACTCGTGAGCCTCTTCCTTTGCCAGTGCTTGATTGGCTTTTTTGGATGCAGTCTTGAACATGCTGCTGTAAACAGCTGTCATATTTGCTGAGAAGCAGAAGAATTTCAAGAAAGTTCCCATGATCCACAGACATGTCTGCTAATGAGTGAGCTGCCTCATTTTTACTTCCACGATAACCGAGTGCGCATTTGCCTATCAATTTTGTAACATCAATGACACGCTGTAGGACTTGTTGCCTCTTCTGCACCTGTTCTCTGCGAGCTGACATATTTGCATCCAGCAGGTTAGGGATGTCTGCTTTACTTATCCATGAAAGATAAGCATTCACACATTCCAGATGAATATGTGTGTTTTCATGACTGTTGAGCCTCTGATGAATGTGTCTCCAATCCTTACATCCTTGAATGAAGGCACTTGTGTCTGTCTTTTTAGAAAATGCCATGCAAACTGCACAAAATAATGAGTGGTTCTCAGCATCATAACTCACCCATTTTCTTTGTGATCCATCTTTATGTCTGTATGATTTCTTGACAGATTCTTGTGCGTCAGAAGGCTGATTTGGGTGAAACTTGAAAAATAATTCAAGTGTGTTGGATTTTGGACGTTTGAAATAATTACATTCATTCTGGATCACCTCTGTCACTGGAGCAGCTGTTTCTCTACTTGTGGCTGCAATAGCAGGTGCAGGTGTGACGGCAGCGTCCATTTCTTGGCCTACAGTCTGTGTTGCTGACTCTTCCTCCACTAATTCCTCCTCTTTTTCCTCTTCAGACCTGCTCCCACTCTTGTCTGCCATCATGTCACCTTTATCACTCGTGCTAGCAGCAGGAGCGCTGCTGGGCACATCGTCGGGCACAGGCTTTTTAGAGAATAACTCCACAATATTTGCACTTTTCCCAGATTCAGCCAATAAAGCCTTATGCTTCTTCTCTCTTTTTTTTCTGCTCCACCCTTTTCTACTCGCCGTTTTCTCCCTCCTCGATCCATTTTATTTCATTCCGTGTTGTTGACCTGTTCGCATTACCCATCATTCAATTGTCATTTGACCCGTCATCTCACCAGGTCAACAATCGCGAGAAAATCCACTGACGACCGAAAAACATCCAAAAAACCTTATAATAGATTAGACATTAGATAAATTCACGCTATATGTCCTTTACAGGAAAAATAAAAAACGTCATTATCATTGTTTAGTTGAGTAGGCCTATTATTTGTTACAGTTAACAGGCTGTTTTTTTTGTTTGCTTTTTTCCCTCTTTTTTGTGGGCGCCTTCAGCTCCACTTTATTTTTTTATTATTTTTATTTATTCATTTATTGATTTGCGGCCACCTGTTGACGCAGCCGGTCCGCTTTATTTATTTATTTAGCCTAATCATTTGCGGCCGTCTATTGATGCGGCTGCTCCGCCCCGCTTTATATTTTCATTTATTTATTTGTTTGTGATGCTGCCTGGTGGCAGCCGCATGACCAGGCAGCCACAGTGGCATTTGCTCACATTGCCCAATGGCCAGTCCGTCCCTGGTTCTGTCCTTCTAATGATCTTTGAAAAAGGAAAGCTCCCTGTATTGGATCTCTCGGTGCACTCATCACATTGTTCTCCTAAATAGATCAAAATTAGAACAGTTGAGAGGTACTGTTGTGAGTGCAATGTCAACACTCATGATTTGTTCACGTTGACCATTGTTTTGATGCCATTTAACAGAGGGGACTAGAGCAACACTGTAACAGGCTTGATTTTCTTTTTGAACTATGTTCACATGTCCCACCATGTGACTTGCAGGCTCTTTTCCAGCAGCTACACCTGAAGCTTTTTTAGAGTTTTTAGAGAAAGTATCAAAAAATATATATTATTAATTTAAGGTAACCCTAATTTCAAATCAAAAATATCTCTGTAGATTTGAGAAATCTTGTATGTTATGAACCCCAGCAGAAAATGAACTGCCTTTCTGTAGCAGAGCTCCAGTCAACGTAGTCTTGACAAGTATATTCTTGTGTTCAAAACCGAAGTACTTCAGCTAGTAAATACTATGTAAGGCTTGATTAAAGATAATACTACACTTGTTTTTATGAATCAGTACATGCCATGTTCAGTTTCACTCAGAAATGTCCAGTCTGTCTTCTTTCACTCTTTCCACATCATAGCATAAAGACTCTGCATGACATCAGAGTCACAGGAGTAAATTTTATTGACCAGTCATCTTCTATGAGAGCATTAGAAATTAAAATGCTTCCATTTTGAAATCAGCATTTCAGTTGCAACATCACAAAGCAACATCATGCTGCATAAACATGTTTTTTTTTCCCACCTATAGCACTTGGTTAAGTGTATTAAAATTCAAATTATAGTCACTTCTCTGGACAAATTTTGAATGATATTTTTTCAAAACATACCCTCATTCTGTGATTGTGCCATTTGTGCTCTCGGGGACAAACTCCGTTTCAAATCATTGACCATCTCCCAAAAAAACTTTTTTTTTTTAAATCATAAACTGTGGAGATTTACAATGCTATCTATGAAATATTAGTTCAGTATGTCAGACACTTTCTTAGAGGTTTTTCAGTGGACTGCAGACCCAGTTTCACTCGTTTTTTTATTTTCTCACATTGAAATTTGAGGCTGTTTGAAGATGAATATCTCAAGAACAATTCTAGATAAAAGCCTGAAACCTTCACTTGTTTGTCTTGCTAACATCAGCAGATCAGATTGCTGTTAAATACAACAGTGGATTGGACATCCCATACATTTGTGAAATACTGCATTAAGAATCACTTTGAGGTCTTCAAGAGTCATTTATTTTAGTACAATCATAAAACTAAACACATCCTAATAAAAGACATTAAAACTGAAAATTGACTGGTTCATAAAATATTTCTTGTAAACAACAAACCAAAAAAATATCATTTGTATTTGTGTCTTTCTGATGCAGCCACACCCTTAGAAACACACGAAAAAGACTTTTCAACAAATATTTCATAATATTTAAGATTGTGTCAAATTTTCAGGGTGTCTCTGTGCTTGCGCTAGCCATTCGCCACTTCTCCATAGGCAAAGCCTTCCTCAGGATGGCAAAGCCATTTTTAGCATGTTTAGCCACGGTGGCGAAGCTAATTTTGCCTAATAAATGTGGAAAAAGGGTTAACCCTTAAAGCTTCAGTCAATTCCAGCCGTTTTCAGTACAAAAAAAAATCGCTAATATTCTATTTTTAAATAAAAAAAATTACGAAAAATACGGGGAATATTGGACGGGCATCGCGAGGTGCTTTTCCTTGAAAAGGACCGATTCGGGGATTTTATACCGACTTCAGGACATGTTTTGGACAAAATAGTTTCCTGGCTTGTGTCATCTGGATGTAAAAGGTTGGATTATGGCCGTTTTTTGTGGAATCTTTTTTTTTGTGTATAATAATGAACCCGGAAATGTGAGTCGCGCTGTGTGCGTTGAAGCCGTGTATAGAGAACGGATGGATGAATATTTGTTTTTGTCGGACAAATGTGTTTTTCTCACCCGCTGTGGTAATCGCATCTGAAAGTGGTTTATACCGGCGGATTCATGAGAATCTAAGCTTTCCATCGGTGTATAGTGTTTGTATAAGCGCGTTTGCGGCCGTCGGACATTCTTGAAATTCCTATGCAAATTAGTAGGTGTACCGCCGGCGGTACACTGAAGCTTAAAGGGTTAACTTGCAACTTTTTTGTAATTTGCCGAGCGATAATCAAAGAAAATAAACTGCGTCTCCTTTACTGAAGAGCGCTACCGAGTATAACCGGAACGACCTGAATGCTTCCGATCATTAATAGATGCACACTGTCACGTGTCTCGTCTCAGCCAATCAGAAAAAAGGATACAGACTAACCCAGGTGTTGTGCAATTTTCACACTCCCCGGAAAAATCTGACTCCCCCTTCGCATGAACGCGTGTGACTTACTTTTCACTCTGTGGCCACTTGACGGGTTTTCTGTAGTAGGTTTACTGCTTTTGCTGTTGTTTTTGGGTTAAATGTGACTAAGTACCGACCTGCAGACATGTTTTCCTGTTAAATATGATGAGGTGACATGTTTCTCCTCCTCTTCTCATCCGTATGTGCGCACCCTAAATGGCATCGGGGAGATTCTACGCTACTCTCAGCTTCACTCCTATGAGGACATCAGGACAGGACAGGGTGTAGTCGCCAAATATTGTTCACATTCCATCAGTGTTCTACACGTGTCATTCAAATAATTGTTCACTGAGAAAACTTTATATCTCCTTACTTAAAATCAGACTCCCCTAAGAATGCAAGATATGGCATCAAAATATGTCTGGTATTTATGTATAAAGTCTTTAATATAAGTATCGTTCTTAAGTATAAAGTAATCTCTTGTTGTTATTTTTATAGGGCCAGTTAACAATATAATAGAAGTGAAATTCTTTATTGATCCCACACCTGGGAAATTATTTGCTACAACAGCTAAAACACCAAATCACAACAAGTTTAAAAAAAAAACTCGTAAATTACAGTCTGTAAGAACAGAATAATGAAATAAGGGGCTAAATGATCACAGTATGGCAGATTAAGAACAGAGAGACCATTTCAAAACTAGATCTTGAACAGAAATATGCAGGTTGAGTTAAAAGTGCAGATTGTATGATATGAAATAAAATCTGGAGTCAGATTTTTCTGGGCCACTTGACAAAATCTGACTCCCCTACTATTTTTGGAATGCAAGAAGTGGCAACCTCCAAACTTTCTCAGCTACAACATCTGCACCTCTGCTACTGCTGTGTGAAGTATCAACTATGTATTACTTATTACTATCATTACAGGAGAGAAGTTGTAGGGGTAGTCAGATTTTTCTGGACCACTTGACGAAATTTGTCAGATTTTCTCCACTTTCTCTCCTGTAATGACTACTTCACACAGAAGCAGAGGTGCAGATGTTGTAGCTGAGAAAAGATGGATGGATGGATGGATGGATGGATGGATGGATAGATGGATAGATGGATAGATAGATAGATAGATAGATAGATAGATAGATAGATAGATAGGAATCCTAAGGCCAGTAATCTCCTAAATTATGATTAATCATCAGAGAATCACTGCCAGTGTCATGGTAATGACTGGATGCAGCTAATTTACAAAGAAATGATTCTGAACTACATGTCAGCTTTCAAAGATTGGACTTTTCATAGAACACTTCATGTTTTTATATTTACAGACTGACAGACAGGAATCCTAAGGCCAGTAATCTCCTCAATTAATTATGCTTAATCATCAGAGAATCACTGAACCAGCTCTGCATCTAACAGGTTCCTGCAGCCCAGAGGGATCTGAGGAACCATTAAGGTGGTAATTGAGGAAATTCACCCTGCTGCTCACTGCCTCCATCCAGACGTCTATCCCTCTACCACTGATAATTCATTTAACTGAGTAACCACTTTGAAGGGTTTAATTAATTTACAGTCACGTCTGTTAATGACAGCTTTCCTCTTAATGGATTTTGCAACGAAGCAACGAAGACACAAAACAAAGAAATTAGACCTGAATTCTGTGAAGCCGGATCTCAAGGACTTTAAGTTTGTGGAGGACTTCATGAACTTTTACTGAACCCTGCATGGAGAAATCTTCTTGGCAGGGGTTCACTGTGTCCAGTGTGCATACGCTGGTGTCGTTGTAGGGTTCCTTGTTGGTTGGACGTTGGTCCAGACTGGTCAAAGCAGCACTGTTCACCATTGGCAGAGTGCTGGCAAGTCTAAGAGTTTTGTCCATCCGTTCCATTCTGCTTGGAAAACAAACACACAAACACAGAGAACGTCAGTGTTTCCTGCAGCATTGAAGAACTGATGCCTTGCCTGAGATAGAGAGCACCCCAAATGACATCTGAAGACACTTTTACCTGTTGGAATTTAACATTCAATTGTCTGATTACATCAGAATTCCTAATCTTACCTACATCCCCAGATTAACCTGGACCAGATTTCTGTGTCAAAACGAATACAGATTAGACTGAACGATAGCTGATAATGTGTTAACAGAATTCAACTGACCACAGTTGTTCAAAACAGTTTTGAAACTATTTTGCATCAATATCCAAAATTATTCAATACATAATTGTGTGTACACTGTGACTGAGACCAGTCTTTACATACCTCACTGTGACACTGATTGAATGCTTTCTTTCTGGTGTGGATCTGCTGGTGTCGTTTCAGGGAACCCAAAGTTGTAAAAGTCTTCTTACACTTGTCACATCTGTATGGTCTCTCCCCAGTGTGGACACGTTGGTGAACTTTGAGGCATGCAGTGTAGCTGTAGCGTTTCCCACACTGGTCACAAATGTATGGTTTAACCCCAGTGTGGGTCACTTCATGAGCTTTTAACTGTGAGTACAATAGAAATGGTTTGCCACAGTGATCACATCGGTACACATCATGTCCAGTGTGGATGCGTTGGTGATATTTTAAGGTCTGTTGGGAGCTGAAAGTTTTTTCACAGGAGTCACAGTGGTACCGCTTTCTACCAGAATGGGGGCATTGATGGATCGACAACTGTTCATGTTGAGTAAAGGTTTTCACACACTGATCGCAGTTGAATGGTTTAACTCCACTGTGAATGAGTTGATGATTTTTTAACGTACTCTTCTGAGAAAAAGCCTTTCCACACTGATCACAGCTGAATGGTTTAACTCCACTGTGAATGAGTTGATGAGTTTTTAATGTACACTTGTGAGTAAAAGCCTTTCCACACTGATCACAGCTGAATGGTTTAACTCCACTGTGAATGAGTTGGTGGGATTTCAAAGAGAGCACGTGAGTAAAAGCCTTTCCACACTGATCACAGCTGAATGGTTTAACTCCACTGTGAATGAGTTGATGAGTTTTTAATGTACTCTTGTGAGTAAAAGCCTTTCCACACTGATCACAGCTGAATGGTTTAACTCCACTGTGAATGAGTTGGTGGGATTTCAAAGAGAGCACGTGAGTAAAAGCCTTTCCACACTGATCACAGCCAAACAATTTCACTCTACTGTGAATGAGTTGGTGGGATTTCAAAGAGAGCACGTGAGTAAAAGCCTTTCCACACTGATCACAGCTGAATGGTTTAACTCCACTGTGAATGAGTTGATGAGTTTTTAATGTACTCTTGTGAGTAAAAGCCTTTCCACACTGATCACAGCTGAATGGTTTAACTCCACTGTGAATGAGTTGGTGGGATTTCAAAGAGAGCACGCGAGTAAAAGCCTTTCCACACTGATCACAGTTGAATGGTTTAACTCCACTGTGAATGAGTTGATGTCTTTTTAAGTGACTCCTCCGAGTAAAAGCCTTTCCACACTGATCACAGGTGAATGGTTTAACTCCACTGTGAATGAGTTGATGTTTTGCTAGATTATTCTTGTGAGTAAAACCCTGTTCACACTGATCACAGCTGAATGGTTTCACTCCACTGTGAATGAGTTGATGTTTTGCTAGATTACTCTTGTCAGTAAAAGCCTTTCCACACTGATCACAGCTGAATGGTTTAACTCCACTGTGAATGAGTTGATGTCTTTTTAAATCACTCTTCTTAGTAAAAGCCTTTCCACACTGATTACACCTGAATGGTTTCTCCACAGTGTGAATACGTTTGTGAATTCTTAGCTTTGTTGCTGTGATGAAAGTCTTGCCACATTGCTCACAACTGAGTGATTTATCTCTTTTTGCTGTTGTTGCCGAACCATCCTTATCCACCTCAGAGGTCCCACATCTCATTCCATTGCTGTGTTTACATTTCTGTAGCAAAAGACAAAGATAAAAACAGAGGCAGTGATGGAAGAGCAGTCATGAAAAAAATGATCCTAAAAGTCTCAATTCCATGTAGTTGAACATGAGGCTGAAACAAGATCAAGAATCTGCAGACATGCTAGCAGCTTTGTCATTAGAAACCTAGAAATGTGTCAACAGCACACTCACAATGTCAACAAAACTATTTTCACAGGCCAATAGTTTTCAGCTTTCTGCACGGTAGTTTTAGAATATTGGGTAGTAAAATCTGTCCATCAGCGTGAAAAGCAAAGCAGAGCTGGAACTGATGGGATTGTACCACCAGGATCTCTTGATCCCCAGACTTTCTGTTAAGTTACATTACTGGAGAAATGTACAATATGAAAAGCATACAACATCAATGTCCAGATTTAGGTCTTAATGGCAGCAGGGTCAATTCAGACCACCAACACTTTATAGTTTCTCCTAGGGGATCAGATGTTGATACCAGTCCAGAAAAGATCTGTAATTCTGCCACTGAATTCTGGATTTGACCCCAATGACCCGGGAAATTTGTTGTGCAGCAGTTACACAAGCGTTCACCATCAAACAACAAAAGCAACAAAACAGTAAAAGCAATAGCAACGATTAAAGGAAATGTTTTAAAAATGTAAAAAACACAGTAAAACAATTACAAGCAAAATTAAAGCTGCAAGCAGCATTGGGCGGGACCTCGCCCCGCCCCCCCACGCTGTCAGCAAGCAAGTGCCGTCCGTGACCAAAGATGAAAGCCAGAGGAGTTCCTCTGCTGGAATATTGTACGGTTTTGGAGGAGATAATCTTTAAAATGTTTTAATATTTTGGATTATAGCGCCCCCGAGATTGAAGATGGCTCAAATCGATCAGACAAGTTGTCGTAGAGTTCGAGCGGACGAACGCGTGAGTGGTGGTTGCATGTCTCTACGACATTCTTGTGCGGAGAGCTGAGGCCTTTTGTGTTGGCCTTTTGTGTCTTTGAAGGTTTTTGTGTCCTTAGGTGGCTATGGAGTTTTTGAAGATACCTTTTTCAGTTGTTTAAATGGTTTGCATATTTCAGGTTATAGCGCCCCCTAGATTGAAGATAACTCAAATTCATCGACAGGTTTTCATAGAGCTCGAGTAGTAACGCGTGAGTGGTGGTTGCATGTCTCTACGACATTCCTGTGCGAAGAGCTGAGGCCATTTGTGATTTTTGCAGTATTTGTGTCCCGAGGTGGCGCTACAAAGTTTTTCAAGATATTTTTTGCAGAATATTGAAATTTTCAGGGGACTGCACCTGCGTACCAAATTTCAGCAAAATACATGAACGTTTAGGGGTTGAAATTGAAGCGAAACATGGTTTCAGGTGAAGACAAACTTTGACAGCTTATAAAAGAAAAACTAGACAAGTTAGCCTTTTTCTTTTGATAACTTTTGTTTGGCTGGATATTCACTATAACCTCTCCAAATATGAAGCCGGAATATTGTACGGTGTCAGAGGAGATAATCTTTAAAGGCTTTTCATATTTTGGGTTATAGCGCCCCTGTGACGAACAGGGCCATCCGTCACGTATGTTTGCACCTTGCACACGACACTTTATATATTCACTTAGCGTTTTAATGCACCCAACACTTTGAGAAGGCTAATTGGTAAATAAATAATTTGTACACGATTGTCGGTTTTAAATATTTTATTATCAAACATTTTTATTGAGGTTGCCCGTGGGTCCGGTCCGGTGGCGTCATCTCTGGTGATGGCGGCGGCTGGGTCTGCGGAGGCAACATAACAATTGAGATTGGAATGTACAATATTGTGAGATAGTTTTAAATTGGTTGTTCTCATTAGTGTGGTGTGCATGCGGTGAATGTATTGAGTGTTGTGGAGGGGTGGGTATGTGAGTGGTCTGTGCAGTTAACCTACCGTTTCCTCTTGTGTCCAGGTGCGTCTGGCCAAAAGAGTCCCCGGGGAGCCAGACGCCCAAAAGACAGTTCCGGGCTGAACCAAGGGGAGGGATACGGAAGGGGTGGCTGCAATAGTTTTAACTTTATATTTTGTTGTTGGATTAAGTTTGGTGGTTTTAGTTGGGTTAGTTTGCATTAGTTATTTTTTGTTTACTTTATTCTGGGTTATGGTTTATGTTGGAGAGTTTTTAACTTCGGTTTAATAGCTAAGGTTAACACAATCTACCTGCACAGTTTTCTTGGTTTATTCCTGTTGAGCAGACCAGTATTAGAGGAGGCTTTTCCCCTCAGTCGGGGCTGTTCTGTTGTGGTCTGCTGCTGGAGAAGCCACTGCTCCTAACCTCCAACGCACCTTACGACATTGGCACTTTTTTGCACTTGCACTTTGATTACTTTGTATTTTTGCACATTTGGAAAATAAAGAAGAAAAAAAGAAAAGAAGTCGACCACTCAAATGCTGCCTCCGCCTGCCTTTGTACCGCTGTTCTTCCACCGCTCGAGCCGCTTGATCACAGCCCCCTAAATTGAAGATAGCTCGAATCAGTTGGACAGGGTCTCATAGAGGGGGAGGAGACGAACGCGTGAGTGGTGGTTGCATGTGTCTACGACTTTCCTGTGCGAAGAGCTGAGGCCATTTGTGATTTATGCAGTTTTTTGTGTCCCTAGGTGGCGCTATAAAGTTTTTCCAGATTTTTTTTTCGGAATATTGAAATTTTCAGAAGACTACACCTGTGTACGAAATTTCAGCAAAATACATCCACGTTTAGGGGGCGAAATTGACGCGAAACATGGTTTCAGGTGAAGACAAACTTTGACAGCCTATTAAACAAAAACTCGACAAGTTAGCCTTTTTCTTTTGATAACTTTTGTTTGGCTGGATATTCACTATAATCTGTCCAAATATGAAGCCAGAATATTGTACGGTGTCGGAGGAGATAATCTTTGAAAGGTTTTCATATTTTGGGTTATAGCGCCCCCTAGATTGACGATAGCTGAAATCGTTCGGACAGGTATTCGTAGAGCTCGAGCGAGCGAACGTGCGTGCAAAATTTCATATAAAGTTATGCACGTTTAGGGGGTCAAATTGAAGCGAAACATGGTTTCAGGTGAAGACAAACTTTGTTAGGTTATAAAAGAAAAATTAGACAAGTTAGCCTTTTTCTTTTCATAACTTTTGTTTGTCTGGATATTCACTATAATCTGTCCAAATATGAAGCCGGAATATTGTACGGTTTCGGAGGAGATAATCTTTAAAGGGTTTTCATATTTTGGGTTATAGCGCCCCCTAGATTGAAGATGGCTCAAATCGGGCAGACAGGTTTTCGTAGAGCTCGAGCCGACGAACGCGTGAGTGGTGTTTGCGTGTCTCTACGACATTCCTGTGCAGAGAGCTGAGGTTATTTGTGATTTTTGAAATTTTCGTGTCCCTCGGTGGCGCTATAGAGTTTTTTCAGAATTTGTTTTCAGAATATTTAAATTTTCGCATGACCCGACGTGCAAGCCAAATTTCATAAAAAGTTATGCATGTTTAGGGGGTCAAATTAAGGGAAACGTGCGGGGAAGAATAATAATAATAATTAAAGCTGCGAGCAGCGTTGAACGGGTCCTCACATCCTTGCTGGTCGGCGACCCCAAGCATTTCCACCAGGCAATGCTACGACTGAGAGTGTATTTCGGCCCATGAATGTCACAAAGGCTGGATTCTGAGCACACAGGTCAAATTTCAGGCAGATTGGAGCATGTACAGGCTATTTATGCAGCACTTTCTGTCCATCCACCAGGTGGTGCTATCTCTGTGACTGTATATTGGTCTATGAAACTCATAAGGACCGGTCTCTGATCAAACATGTAAAGTCTCAGGCAAATTGCAGCATTTACAGGGGATTTACATAAGATGTCCTGCTTCATGGTGTAACATTGTCGTTCAGTTGGCCGCCATGGCCACACCCTTTGAGTTTTGTGAACAATTTTCGCAAATACTCAACCTGAAGGCATGTAGTATATATTGTCCCAATTTCAGGTGTTTTGGAGCTATTGCCTGTGAGAAATGAATTGTTGAAAATGATCAACAATACCAAAAATCTGACATTTAATTCAAAATGGCCAACTTCCTGTTGGGTTTAGAGAATGACTTCAAGAGACTTTTTTGTTTGCACTGACGTGCTACATATGCATGCCAAATTTCATCGTCATAGGTGAAAGTCTATGTGGAGGCTATTTTTTAAAACGCTGTAGGGGGCGCTATGGCACATGCTGTCAATCTATTTTGGCCAATAAATGTGATCAGGACAGGACTGTGTTTCATCATGTGAGGTCTGAGGTAGATTGGAGCATGCAGAGGATAGTTAGATAGCACTTGATGTTTCATGGCGAACCATCAAAATTCTGGAGGTCGCCATGTCCACACCCTTTGACTCTGGAAGAATCTTTTAATAACTTTTGATCATAACATCGTGTTGTATACCCTGGTAAAATTTGAGGTCTCTCGGAGTTAACCCATAGCAGGAGTTCGCTCTTAAAAATGAAAAAAATAGAGAAAATTTTTCCACTTAATTCAAAATGGCGGACTTCCTGTGGAGTTTAGGTGATGGCTCCAAGAGGCTTTTTTGTGTGTCCTGGTGTGCTCTATGGGCCTCCCAAATTTTGTGGATGTCGGTGAAACGTGCTGCCGGGGCTGTATATTAAACATACTGCAGGGGGCGCTATAGCACATGCCCTGTCGAGATGCATACAGTGTTATTCCTTGAGACGACTGTGATGTGTGTGTAAATTTTGGTGAGCTGTTGAACATTCTAAGCCTGTCAAAAAGTACTTTGTTTGTCACAAAAACAACGCGTTGCCACGGCAACAGCATTTCATCAAATATCAAAATCTTCACACTGTGGTATTGTCTGGGGGTGAAGAATCAGCTGACCAATTTTCAGAATGATATGACAAAGTTCGGAGCAATCATGCACGCAAATGTAATTTCTAAACTGCTTGTCACCAATAGGTGGCGCTATGACTTTTTCTAAATTTTTCAGTGTGGATGTCCTCAAACTGGTTCTGGTGTCCAGCACATGAAGTTTGGGGCAGATAGGATCCTTTGCAGCTGAGATATGAACACTTCAATTTTCATGGCGAAACATCAAACTTTGCCGTGCCGCCACAGACACGCCTTTTCATGACACGTCACCATTTTTTCTGTGATTCATCATCAATGTGTTCAGGGTTATGTCATAACATCTGAGGTGAATCTGAGCAACAGGCTAAGAATAGTACATGAAAGTCTAAAAATGTCAAATTCTTGATACCACAAGGTGGCGCTGTGACTGTTAATCATTCTTGCTATATGGATGTCATCGAGGCAGGTCTGTGATCATACATGTAAAATTTCATTCAGATTGGAGCATGTTCAGGAGAGTTACACAGCATTTCCTGTTTCATGGCGAAGGATCAAATTTCGACAGGCCGCCACGACCACACCCTTTGACTATGTAGGAAGATTTTGATAACTTTTTCTCAGGAAGGCCGACTGTATGTACTGGCAAAATTTCAGATCGCTAACACTTTCCTCCGAGGAGGAGTTCATCATAGATTTTGTACAGTTAACGCATGATGGCGCACTTCCTGTTGGGTTTAGAGCATGGCTGTCATTGACTTTTTTGTGTTTCCTGATGTGCTGCATATGCCTCCCAAATTTTGTAGGTCCAGACCAAATTCCCTCTGAGTTGGCCTAATACCACTTTTTAAAATTTTGTAGGGGGCGCTATGGAGCCATTTTTGCACACACCTCCACATGCCCTACAAAATATGAAAATTTTCGCCAGTTTTTTTTTTTTTTTTTTTTTTTTTCTCTCTCTTTTTGTCTGCATTTATTCTCATTGTTTAACTCCATGAAAGGGGTGTCAACACTTTATGAGATTAATGCATATTTTAGTCTTGCAGCCAAATATCTTATTATTTGGTGCATGCGTGTGACCATCACCAGCCCTCCCTGAAAGCTAAGCTGACACTTTTTATTACATTACCCTGTTTAAGAGCCAGGGAGGGCAGTGCTACACCTCAGTGGTGATGTGAGGGGAAACAAAGGGGTGGACAGGACGAGAGGGGATGGACAGGGACAGGGTCTAGCAAGCAATGCTATTACATCTGAAGAATATCAGGTGTTGTGCTATTCCCAACTAATAATTACCCATCAATAAGACAAAAAAGCAAACACATACACA
The DNA here is from genome assembly GCF_021347895.1 of Acanthochromis polyacanthus. NCBI lineage: Eukaryota > Metazoa > Chordata > Actinopteri > Pomacentridae > Acanthochromis > Acanthochromis polyacanthus. The sequence continues at coordinate 46,923,930 of NC_067115.1, forward strand.
AGAGAACAGAAAACCAAACAAACAATAAATAAATAAATAAATGAAAGAATAATTAGCCAGACAGTACTAAACACCATAGTTGTGGGTGTCATGTTAGTATAGAGTGGAATAGGCCAGATGATACTAGAGGAAGATACTAGAGAAAAGGAGAGAGGGTTTAGTTTGAGATTAGACTCTGGAGAGAGTCTCAGCACATTCCGGCGGGTCCCATCACTGCTCAACAGCGGAACTCGACAGGAGCTGGTGGGACCTGAGCAAACATGCACATGCAAGTGTGAAAGACCCCGAAGCCCAGAACAGCCATCACAGCAGTGCAGTGCCAAGCCGACAGGGCACCCCCCCACAGGCCGAGGAGCCACGGGGCAGCGCCCCCAGAGAGCAACCGGGGCCACCATGTACCACACGGACCCCGAAGACAAGAGGGCGAAGCTACCAACACCCCCAGCACGCCGGAACCGGCCCAGGCAGCCCGGGGCAAGCGGACCCACCCGCCACCCAAACCCCAACCCCGCCCGCCCCAGCCCCCACCAAACCCCCACACCCCACCACCCCACCCACCCACACCCCACCCACCCCCACCCCCAAGGGGGGCCGACGGCCCCAAGCAGCCGGGAAGCCAGACACAGGGGCAGAGCGCCCCGCCGAAGGACGGCAACCAGCCCAACACCGGGGCAGGCCGCCACCGGAGGCCGGCCGGAGGGAACCGGAGCCGGGACCCAATGCGAGTCCAGAGGGCAAAAATGGACAGAGCAGTGGGGCCCGGCAACGCCAATGGGGGGGGCACCCCGCATACCCACCCGCACCAGCCCCGGGCGAGCACAGCACACCAAGGCCCCCACATCCCGCGACACGAACCAACCCCCCACCAGGATAGAGGCACCACACACAACCAGCCCGCGCCAAAGCCACAGCACCCACCAGGACAGCCAGTCCAGATCCCGCAGCCCAACAAGGGTCACCGCACCAGCCGGGACCAGCAGGACACGCAGGAGAACCCCCACAGGCCCCGGACCCCCGGCCCCGGGGACCCCCAGCCACAGCGACACGGATGATGGTGCACCCCGCCGCCCCATAGCCGTAAAGCCATATGGGGGCCAGATCCCACCAGAGAGGCCATAACGGTGAAACCCACCCGTTATTCTCCTATTAATATGTCTCCCGATCCCTAACGGGAAACATTATCCCAGCACCGTGGTAGTGTAACCCTGGGTGTCATGTGGTGCATTAAAAGTGGGAAGGCTGGGGGGGCGTTAGCCAACCCAGACCTAGCCCCAAGGTGAGTGTGTGTGGTGCATTAAAAAAAAAAGATTGGAGAGCAGGGGAGGCAGGCAAGAGGGTGATGAGGGGGAGACAGGGCCGTATAGCCCTGCCACCCGCCCCACCACAGTGCCCATCGTTCCCACCCCCACCTGCCCTCGGGGCCCTAAATGTTGTGTCCCTATATGTGCCTAAAGGTTGCTATTTACAGTGAGGTGTGAAAAATGTGAGGTGCACAATCAGAGGCATTCTGGTGTGGATCTGGCCCAAGAGGACAAAGCAGTGGGGGAGGCAGGTAGCAAGACCACCGGTACTGACGCAGAGGGCCCCCAGAGCCAAGAGGCAAGGGACCGGGGAGGGCCCACACGAACCAACTGGCCCAGCCGGCACAAGAACCCCCGGGAGCTGCAGATCAGAGCAGCGCCCCGGCAGGCACCGTAGCCCCAACACAGGTCAGCCACATGCGGCGCCCCACCCCGAAGGGGGGACCAGCCGCGCCACAAGGAAGCGAGGGCCACAAGCCGCCACACCCACCCAGGAGCCGGCACGACAAGGACGCAGGGCGCCCACCCCGCAGCGCCCCCGAGACCCCACCCACCCCACCACACCCCAGGACAGCACCAGGCCCGGACGGAGGCCCCCAGCCAGCAGAAACTGGACTCCAGTGGGGGCACACAGGCCAGGATGAAGGCCTGTGCCCAGGTGGGCCAGAGCCACCCCCCCAGAGAGAACACCCAGCCCCCGCGCCAGACCACCCGCCCGCAGAGGGCCACCGGCCCCCCACGGGAGAGGGAGAGGGGCGAGGAGGGGCGGGCAGGCAGGAGAGGAGGGAGGAGGAGGGTAGCGGAGCAGGAAGGGACAGGGGAGCAACGGAGGGGCCGACTCACCGAAGCCCCCCGGACCAGCCAGGCGCCCAGGAGAGATCAGCCGCCGACACCCCAAGGTCCAGGGAGAGCGTGCAGACCCAGCAGACCTAGAGCTCAATGGGGGAGACACCCGAGACATCCAACACCAGGGAGAGGGGCACAAGCCACCCCGACCCCGCAGAGCCAGAGAGCAACCCCGGGAACCCTAGAGGAAGGTCACCACCAGTGCATGCATACGGTCTTGAAGTCCATGGTGCTATCAATCTTTGAGAGTTGTAGTGTTAATAAACTGAAATAAAACAGAGGAAAGTTAGACCATATGCACAGACAGAACAGGTATTACAGATTTTTTTTTTTTTTTTTTTTTTTTTAAATAATGGAGGCAGTGGCATACGCCCACATACAAGCAGGAGTTTAGACAGTTTGTCCCTGTTTTATATGTTGAACAAAGAGTTTTTAGCAACTCTGTGATGTTCTACACCATGTTTTATTACATTTAAGCAATTCAATTTACATCTTTCTCTAATATTTTGACTCAGTTCAAAATTCAGATTGTGGCCTCATAATTAAAGTATCTCAGGGGCTCGTTATTCTAAATTAGCAACATGCACGGTAAGCTGTGATTTGCGAGAGCAGATCATTTCCTCTTGTTCATTATGACACATTTCACTGGAGAAAACAAACACCATGTTTATGCACTCGTATGAGCACAACACAGCCTGATGGAATACATAAATTTGTCTGCAATTTGCCAGCGGCACTCATTTGTGAACTGTCCCACTGCTACTATCCACAATGTAATTGACGTTCAGAAATTGTTTTTTGCAAAATAGATCCCCGATTCAAATCTTTACAAGACATTGGTTGCCTGCCATACTGCTCTACCTCTCCTCAAGATTCACCACATCTTTGTGAATGATCTAACGTGGACAAAAAAGCAGAGTACGATATCATAAATGAGATTTGGTTTACTAAATATCAACTTAAGGACTTCATATTTCACTCCATGAAGCCAAAATTTGGCATATACAGTATATCTATAAGTTTGACTACGCTTGTGATGAACAATGTGACTTTTAAAGATGCAATAACTGTTTTTTGTTCATGCTTAAATGTGCAGGAGGCAGGAAAGACTGTAGGGAAACCTACATTTTTGAGAAAGTCACTGAAAGTGCACTCATGACCGTGCTTAGCTTGGCTACATTCGGGCATGCCAGGAATATCTGAAACCTGCATTGTAGACAAATTGAGGGGTTAAGGCCCAAAGACATAATAACCTGGAGTTTATGCTGACAGTACTCATTAACCACCAAGAGAAACAACTTAATAGCAAAAGCAAATAAGTGTCCTGGCACCGGCCCCAGCCATTGTGTTGGCACAGTCCGAATCCAGCTGGCCCGGCCACTGGCCACAGAATTCATTTCATGCTTCATCTCTTGGCCTAAAGAGCAGAGACAGAAAAGGCCACAGTGATAATTGTCCTGCTGAATCCAGCGTGAACAAAACATATTCTTTTTTACAAGAAGGGGGCCACAGGGGGAGACAAACATGCTGACACATCCATATTGTTGCACACCCACTTGAAAACGAACACACTAGAGACCTTTAATCAACAGTGACTATTTGACATTTCTCTGTAGGCAACTTAAAGAGGGAGTTCTTGTAATTACATTATGCTGCAGACACATCAGAACACAACAAAGAATCTGAACCAAAGACCATTTACCCACAGCCCATGGGCTATACCTGCTTGGGTTCTCTGACATTTTTTTTCTCCTTTTACAGCTATGGAGTCTTTATTGCATCATCTATAATCATACAGAAACTAACTCTATACATGCACCTACAGATGCTGTGATGAAAAATGAAGCTCAAAGCAATCAAATCCCCGGAGGACTCTATGTCCTTTAGCAATTTGCATCTACTCACTCCTCTAGATTAGCCTGACATTTTGTAAATAATTAAGTTTTTTGCCCAGAGGAAACACTGGTAGAAGGCAAAGTAACAAAAAGTCCATCTCTCTAAGGAACAGCGTTGGAAATGTGAAGGTCTGAGGTCCAGAATGCATGGACATCCATTACAAGTTTTAGATAGCTGTAAAGTTTTAAGAAATGAGAAGAGTTGACAACAAAAGAGTGCAACTGAAGAAGTTACCAACAAAGCAATGGGTAGAAGAGATATTGTTGAACTAGTCTGGGGCTCTTTTAAGTCTCAATAGAAGGAACATCTGACTAAATTTGTTCTGGTGCCACATGCAGCCTGGCGTGGTATAATGACTTGGTAGATTCAGATGTAACTGGTAAACTTCAGGCATTTAAAAAAAATGTAATTATATTTTATTTGCTATCACTGGAATCTTTGCTTTGTTTTGTGGTTTTGGTTTGGTTGTGACTCGTGTTGAAAATGAGATGAGGTGGGCACAGGCTTGGTAATTTAACGGGGTAAATTTTGCTTAAAAAGAAGAGAAAGAAATCCTCACCATCACATATTTAGAGACCACAACACATGTTAAATCACTAGGTTTCAGTATGGAGCTAAGTCAAGTTGAGCTTAAACTGAGGTAAATTTACACCGTGCTATAAAGGGAAAATATTCAGATAATCTTTTCCTTAAAAATGGAGTCTGATTTTGGAGAAAAACTGTTGATATTTAATTCTTTTTAATATTAAGGATAAGATAAGACATAAGACACAGTGAAACATCTTTGTTTGGATTGGTCTGAGCCACTTTGTTTTCCATTTACAGAACCAGGGTTGTGTAGGAACACTAGATCGTATTTTTCAGTGCACACAGAACAGACAGACAGCGACTGTGAAGAGATATTAATTGAATTTGACAAAGAGTGTATTGGATTCAAATCGCATACTCCACTTTCAGCCGTCACCTAACCAAACAGTGTCTGCCTAATTATATAATCACATAAATCCAACTAGAAGAAGAACTTAATCTTAATCATCTGATCCAATAAGAAAGCAGTAAATTTAATGTTACATATGATTAAACCAGCCTGATTGCCAGATGCTCTGCCTCCGTGTCAAAATATCTTTAAATTAATCTTAAAGAGGTCAATTAAGGTCTTGACCTTAGATGAACTTTCTGTCCACAAATATACAGAAAATAAACCCCAACGTGTTCACTCAGGGGTGAAGAGCATCAGCTTAATGAAACATGAAGCTCAGTTTTTCTTCTGCTGCTCCTCCACTGACTCCATGAAATCCCTCAGAGGAATATTTAAAGTAATTACACACTGTCTGCACTGTCTAATATTGCAACCGGCCGCTCTAAATTCCTGAAAATTTCCTAAACATGCACCCTGGCCCGCAGCATTTGTTTGGACTGTTTGATTTCACATGGTTATTATTCAAGCCGCTGTGTGTTGAACGCTTCTCGCCGAAACAATTCTGTTCTCGAATTATAAGTGTGGTAGGGGTCTAGCGAGCTGTCTGGCGCCATCGTCCTCCTAAACATGTCATTACTGTAACCACAAGGTCAGCACAATGCAACCCCACACACACACATCCTCTGAACCAGCCCGGCCACCATATTAGAACATGAAAAATACGTCATTAAAAGCTTTATGAAACAAATAAACCACAACTATTATTGTGTCTGTCAACTGCAGTCCATCAAGCTATGAGATATGAGGGTGATGTTTTGGAACAGTGACTTGTCATGTCTGCTATGAATATTTCTCTGACTTTTTATGACTTCAACATTCAATGAAACACTGATATGATGAACCAATTATGAAGATATATGTTGCCTATATATCATGCTAAAGGAATTTCAGACAACAAAAGGAAATCTGGAAGGCAACAAAACCTTCCTGCTTCTAACATTTGCTTATTAACATGTTACATCTTTTGTGTGTGTGTGTACAAAAATCAAGTGTAGAAGTACACTCCATGGCAAGTCTTCATGATAAGTTAATCTCTACGTTGCTGGCTGTAGCTTGATAATTAATGCTTGGCCATGACAACAGCACCACTCCTCTCATCTGTGGACAAACTATTTCCCCAAATGCCAGAGTGCTCTATTAATCAGGCTTAAATCATTGGATGGCAGCTTAAAAAACTCTCATATGGGCTGTTTTATTAAACACTGAGGATTTATTTGAGGCTTAAGAGGCATTTGCTTGTCATGCTTGAAGAATTTCAGAAATTAGATATGAGACAAAAGAGAAAGGGGCTGGACGTCACCAAGGTTACCCCTTGTTTTCGATCCTGTGTGATTTTCATGGACGCATTATCCATACGTATCATGAGGAAGGGGTGAACCACAGATTTGCCGCTCTACTTTTTGCAGATGATGTGGTTCTGTTGGTTTCATTGTACCATGCTATTCAGTGTGCATTGTGTCCATTTTAGCTAAGTGTGAAGCAGTTGGGATGGACAAATCCAAGTCTGTGGTTGGGTTTCCTAGTTGAGAAATGATGAACCGCTCCCGTGAAGAAGTGAAGAAGTTATCGTAACTCTCGATCTTGTTCAGGAATGAAGGTAAAATGGAACTTGAACAGGACAGATGGATTGGTTCATCATCAGTTCAATTCCAATTCAATTAAACAGCCCAAATTCACAACATATTTCATTTGAAGGCACTTAACATACTAATGTCAAGATCTGAAAAAAATTCTAGGGAGCAACCCAACGAGTTCAAATTATACCCTTTGAACAACCTCTTTGGTGACAGTAGAAGAAATAAAACACAACCAGGAGCAAACCTCCAACAGAACCAGGGTCAGGGGAGATGACCATCTGCTTCAACCAGAGACAACAACATACCAGACAAAAACAAACATTACTTAAGAGATCAGCAGTAATTCAGGCACTGAACTGGACCGTCGTAGCGAAGAAGGAGTTGAGCTTGAAGGCAAAGCTCTTGATTTAGCAGTCGATTTATGTTTCACTCCCACAAATAGTCAGAAGCTCTGGGTAGTGACAGAAAGAATGAGATTGTGAATACAAGCTGCCAAAATGGGTTTCCTCCACTGGAAGTTTAGACATCCAGATGAAGCTTGGAGTAGAGTCTTTGAAAGAAGCGATCTAAGGTGGGATAGGCTCCAGCACCCCCCGCAACCCTAGTGAGGATAAAGCGGTGTGAAGTTGGACAACATTAGTGCTGTCAAAACCAGCTGACATTTCTCAGTAGCAAAGAAGGGAGAATAGTTCCAACCAAGGTAAATGTGATATGCAACACATGAGTCATAATTACATCATTCTTGTGGATTTCTAATGACACTTCAGCAGTTTATTTTTCCCCTGGTGCAAGGCAGATATTCGTTTGAAATAAAGCCAATGACGTCTTCAGTGACACTCTCAGTGTTTGTACCAGTGGGTCAATATTCTTAACAACGTCTCTTGGGGGAGGTTGCGGCCTTCGAGGCGAGGAGGAAGAAGAGCACAAGCTCGGCTTTGCTCACAGGAGCGACAGTTAACCCTGCAGATTTTCAGGGCACTGCTAGCGGAGCTTGAATGCTAATCTCAGCTCTGTCAACATAGAGGCAGAGAGAGTGTGAAGAAGTTATTTTGTTCTGGAGGCTGGAGCCATGAAAAAGGAGGAAGAGGAGGAAAACCTCACCAGTGTTTGAAGAGAGGGGGACACAGCTAGCTGCTCTGTGGTCTCCAATCCCCTGGAGTCTCATTTAGGCTTATTTCTCCTCGCTACTCCCCTCGTACCGTCCACTCCTGCCCCCCTGCTCCCTCCGCCCTCTTTGACAGACCAGAGGAAATGAACGTCTGTAAATTGGCCTCAGCGGTGAGGCAAGGGCGACTCCGAGACCACGTCGGCTCTGCTTTCCAACCAGCTAACTTGCGGTCTCTCGTCCAGCTCCTCTGTCTCCTGTATTAAATTAGCATCAGAGAGTGGTCCGTTGGTCTTTGGGGCTTTGTGTTTATATTGGATCATGAAAGAGCGCCTAAAACAGCTTCATAAATGATAAACAGGCATTTCTGATGATGACATTATTCCTCACCAGTCTGTGAATTCATTTCACATCTGAGTGTTGCATTATTTCTTGTCACCACATGACTGAGAATCCTGTTTCTGTTTGTGTCTAAAGATGCAGTAATGTATTTCACTGCAGTCTGTCTGTCTGTCTGTTAACAAGATATTTCCAAAACTTCAGAGTGGAGGAGTGATAGAAGTTGCCAGTTTCTCATTTACTTAATCCACTCTGTCTAGTCTCTCTGAAATTTGTAGTTCTCTCCACAGCCTGGACCTTTACACAGTTTTGACATTTTCTTAATGCACCTGACTTTTTTGCCAATTCTGTTGGTTGTGATGTATTGGCAGTAAGTCTTTGAAGAGTGAGTGAGCTCATAGTTCCAATACTATTAAAAAAAACAGACATCAAGAACTTCAGTAGTCCTCAAAAGTCCCACCCAGTGTTCTGCTGTTTCCTGACACAGTAGCTGATGTAAATGCATTTTCACTGTCAGCAGAGGTTTATTGTTACTGCAGTAAAACAGGTAAATTAATTACTTCATCCTGTTGAAGATGAAGAAAGGAAAGATGAGTGGAAAACATCCGCTGAGGCTGTTTGATGTGGACACATTTTCCAAATTATCTGAAAGATAAACAGATTATAGATCACTGTCACTGTAAACATGTGTTCCAACACTCATCTGTTTTGGCAAAACTGCTGAATTACCACCACTTTATTTGCACTTCACACATATCCATGTCATATCAGTGTCATACAGGAAATGTGAAACTGAGAGCATGCCTGCAGGGGAGATCAAGCTGAAATGTAGAATAACAAGAGTCTACAGCCTCTCGTGCAGCTCTCTGAGGCTATACTGGTTCTTCAAAGAAACATTAGCATGCCGACGTGCTCATAGCGACAATGCTAGCATACTGTTGTATAGCCTGTGTATGTTTACTACCTTAACTTAACACATTTGTCTGATTGGATTTACTAATTAGGACAGAACACGTAGCACAACTGAAGGATATGGAAAAGTCATTAGCTTTGCAAGTATTTGATCCAAAACAGCTTAAATATAAACAGCTTAAATTTTGACCTAATTATAGTTTTAAAGAAAAACTAAAGCGATTATTAAAATTATTACAGTTCATCCTTAGGCAGAAATCAATGTCTGTATCATGCAGTTTAAAGGCAAGCCAATCCTTCCAGTCCTTCAACCTGAACAACTACAAAGGTTGTTTATCCCTGTTTTCTGATAGGAGCCTTGCAGCATTGGCATTTATCTTGTCTGTTTGGTTAGATCAGAAAGATCAAAACTTGGGTTAAAATGGAAGACCTCTGTTATCCTGGTTTTAATAATATAGACAGTTAAGGTGGTTATATAACTATTATCACTTCATCGCTTGCTTGAGTTATAATTTCTGTGGCCATGGGTTGCAATAAGCTCCCTGCACAAGCAAACTATAGGCTTTTTTTTTAGAGTTTCTCTCCAGTCATTCATTAAACCTGTAAAAACTCGTCTCTACATCTGAAGATTACATATTTATTAAGCATTCCAACAAAAATAAACCCTTCCTACCTGAAAATGGTGTAATGTGACTCTACATCATTGCCTCCTCTAGAATGTCCAGATCCATGAAGTCCCTGCATCGCTTTCTAAGCACCCTTCCATCACTCACTGCATCTGGAGCACAGTAGCTCGCCTATCACCGGTTCAAACACTGTAAAACTACTCTACTCTACAGAACAGCATAGCAAGTTGACAGATTTCATTTCTTAGGCTTGTTGCAGTTTCAAGGTAGAAATATTCAGATATGGCATTCACTGTTTATTTTACTCAATATATTCCAACATATGGACTGATTAACAAGGAAAAGAAACTTGATTTTCACTAGAGTGGGTCTTTAATGGGAGGACAGTCTTGATATTTCACTAGAAATCAGACTTCTTGTTGGTGCTGTGCAAAGTTTACTGATGTGCCAATGCATCGAAAGGATGTTGATATATTTCACCAAACAAGTAGTCTGACTCGCTACATGTTGACTTTAGGTATACTAGTAAACCTATCATCTGTGCATTAATGTGGCATTGTCGTCTCCTTCTACTATCTGTAAACAACCATTTTCAAAATCCCCTTGACAACTGAAAACCACAACAAGAACAACCACCAGAAATGGAAACTTCAGGTTTTACTGAATGTTTCTTGTGCAGTAAGCTTTATGTGTGAACTAGTTCATGCAAATTATCCACCAAAACCATCCCCCTTCACTATTTTGAGGGTACACCATTGCTGTGTCCTGGACATAATACCACCCAAGACGATTGTAATTGGTCTACAGAAACACAAATGAGGTGAAACCATTTCCCCCTATAGCAGAATGATAATGAGGTGCAGCAGACCATTCTCCACTACTGACATGTTGCTATCCAAAAAGGTCTGGGTAACTTAATGAGTGAAAATTCTGAACTTCTGGTGGCACTAATGGAAACATAACGGCATCAGAAGAGTCCTGAGAATTAAACGTGGAATCTGCACATTGACTAAAGGGGTAACCAACAGGTAGAAGCAACCAATTCTGACTGCAGTACCCACCAACATAGTGCTAGCACTGTGAAAACAGACACTTCTAGGCAGTCTGTAGTAGCGTTTCAAGTAATTCTGAGGCAAACTTTTAAAATGTTGTAAAAAGACAAAAACAAAATAAATCCTAATGTAGGTTTGTATCCATGCACAGCCTTGGAGAGAATAAACTAGTGTGTGTTGTGTGGTCAAGAGGTGGCAGTATATGCTATGTTGCTCTTGGCTAATGAATAGAAAAAGCCAGGAACAAAATAAATTCTTTGGTAGCTGAAAGGAAGAAGAAGAAGAAAAAGAAGAAGGACCAAGTAAAATTGGCCATCTGTGACAGAAAAATAGGGCTAAGTCATCAACAAAGGAAGCACAATCAGTTGGTTAGTCATGTCGAACTTTATGAAAACAGAGCTTCCCCCATGAAGCGCATTAACTGTTTTTTTTTAAATTCTAAACCAACTCAAGCAAACACCAAACATTGTAGTAAGTTTCTAATTTCTGCGAATAGAAATGTCTTATAGAAATGGCTGATGACTTTTGTGTCTTTTCATCCATAAAATGTTTTTTTAACCACAAAATGCCAACTTTTGATTTGTTCAATCCAAACACAAAGTGAGAATTGGAAGACCAAAAAACTATGTCTATTCCTCTCATAGACTGTATATAAAGATGGACGTAGCATCTGGCTCCAAATTTGAAGCCCACCCGGAAGTGTCAAAAACTTGCAATATCACGCCGTCCGGTAGGGTTGGCTCCAAAAAGCTTTTTCTCCATAGACCCCAATTCATTTTTGGAAAAAATAAAATTTGATAGACTGATTTTCTACAGCTCAGGATTTTTTTCCCGTTAGTTTTCATGGTCAAAATGAGAGATCAGGTGGCCGATCTTAAAATAAATCAATACTGAATTTTAAATAAATCGTTAAAGTTGGCGGAGCCAGGGGGCGTGGCTATACTTGATAGGCAGCAACAGAAGCCTCTGCGGTAAAATGTAATGAGAGTCTTCAGCCAATCCTGCCCCTAGTTGCTCTCCGGTCCAGCCTGTTTGATGATGCTTTTTACGTCACTGGCTCCAAAAAATCCAAAACGGCGACCAGGAAGTAGCAAAATCCGGGCTTCATTTTCTCGGCGTTGAAACCAACAGGTGACTTCACGGTTAGCTCACGCCTGATTCCTCTATGAAAATGTGTGATACTTTTTTTCAAGCTCTGTATTCCCAAAAGCGAAAGCCCTGACATGACAAATTCTCACTTTGCTCCCTCGCTCTCTTCACTGTTTCTGTCTGTCTTTATTGTTGCTCGGGCTTCCTCTTGTCCTCTAGGAATAGGATTATGTTTGCTGCAGTTTTCTTCTAAAGGTGGAAACTCACAAAAGCCCCAAAAGCCCTTCAGGCTCGTTTTCTGCCTCTGCTGATAGATTACATGTTACAACTTCTACCGCGGCAAAACCCTCCCCAAAACCCACACACTTCCACACTCGCAAATTATCACACACTCTCTCCTGCCAGTGGTCCCTTAATAGTCAGTGATTGTCCTGCACACGGGGGACGAGTCCGCTAGAAGCTGCGCAAGACCCGAGTCTGAACCTGTCTCAAAGGAGCAATTTGTTGTAAAAGACGAATAGGCAGAAAGAGATGAAGAGATATTAAACTCTCCCTCCCAGTATTCAGGATTCATAAATCCACATTGTGAGCAGAACTAGCGAGGCACATCAAAGAAACAAGAAGCAATCATCCCTTGATCTGTTCAATTATGCACTTTTTTATGTACACTAAAGCTTAATAAATTACATCAAATGGACTTTGATCTCATTCACAGTTATTTTCTTTGACAGAACATTTCACTGGATGTCAGCCTTCTGAATGTGATTTTGTGTGATTCATCATGATGCCGGTTATTATAATGACAATGGGCAGTGGAGCAACCCTGCAGGCTACTTTCTGCTTTTTCACATAATAATAATGAATGCTACAAATACTATCATTAAGTTGTTTTCTTTTTCATTGGTGTGTTTACAATGATTGGTGCTTTGTACAGATGTTCAAGCACATGTCTGACCTTTATGAGCTTGGTTCCTGTGTTCTTTAAAACTAATCTGTTTTGTGTTAACAGTCTATGTTCTACCCTGATTTTAAAAGTAAATTACTACTTTGTTTCACTCGTTGCGACTGTATTAAAGACACAGTCCTGGTGACAGCTGTGACAGGATGTTTTTGTGTTATTTACTTCTGGTTTGCTATTGTAGTGAATGTGATGTCTCAGAAATCTTTGAGAATTTCTTCAAATTTGGCACAAACATTCCCTTGGACTTATCTGTAAACTAATGAAAGTTTAGTAATCGAAAGTCAATTTCACTGTGGCGCCAATACAACACATATTTGCCCATAACTCAAGAATCCATAAGCTGATTATGACAGCATTTCACACAAATGTCTAATACAATAAAAAGTAATTATCCAAGAAGCCAAAGATCAACTCCACTATGTCATAGTAATGCTCTGCAAAAACACTTTTATGGAAATTAAACTGAGCTATAATTTAGGAGCAGAAGGGGAGATGCTGACCATATTTCACATTTAGAGGGATACTGAACTAACGTCTAAGCTGTATTTAATCCTGTGGCAGTTTTTAGTGGCAAAGCACATTGTGCAACAATCTTGTATATCACTCGTGATTACCGGGCTGGTGGTTTTCCACGAGCGCAGGTGTTGCTTTTCAGGTAGCGCTCATCATCCAGCAAAATGCAGGTGTGCTTGCTAATTGCACATTCTGTTATTTAAAAAAAGAGATGTGCTGCTGTTCAGTTGGGGAGAGTTGCAGCTGCGGTGCCTTTGTAACCACCCTAGTGCCTCAGTCAGTCAGAGAACTCCCCTTTTTTGCCAACTTTTGAATGGATTGCCATGAAATTTTGCAACAACATTCATAAATCCTACATTTAGGCAAAAACATCTTCCTTTTCCCGGAGTAAACCTGAATGTGTGTGTGCGATTGGTGCAGCCACTTGAAATTCCAAGTTGGAGAAAGGCAGTGATTACGTAAAGACAAATATTTAACTAATTTCTTTATTCTTATTATAGCTGTTTAACATAGCAGAAACCACATCCAGTGCAACGCTACTGCTAAAAACAGAGCAGCTTCCATGTTTGAATAAGCACAACCTTTCATTACTTCATCTAGAAATATTCACTTCAACCAGCCCAATATTCCACCCAAACCAATGTACACACCACATATACGCCATGAGGGCTCGTATGTTGGCGTTTCACATCACTGACTGTCCGTGTTGTTGTTTTAAGGTCGTCTTAAAATTCCAGTTGAATAATAATTTTCCCTACCAACATGTTGTGATCTAGACTCCAATAAAGGAGCTGAACCTGGAGGCAGTTTTCCACCAGCTGCATCATTTAACTGTAGCAGGTTCCCCCTCAATACATGCACCATTATAAAAAACAACACAGGTGAGACATTCCGACCAGCATGGAAGGTTAGTGATGTAATCTGACTGAACTACCAGTTCTTTGATTCATTCAGCCCGACATTGTGTGTGTGTACGATATCTAATTTTTTCTTGGGAGGGGGAGTTGTTCGCTTTGTGTTTGTCCTCACCCGTCAGTCATGCACAAACATGAAAGCTGAGGCAGCAGGTGTTGGGAGCAGTTAATGTGCCATTTTTTCACATTTATTAAAGAAATGTATTGATTTAAGAGCTGGATGACAACGACTTGCACAGCTGCATCAGTCTCTGCCACAGTAGCTCCCATTTTCTGTGGCTATTTATCATGATTGCAGGCAGGCAGCTATGCAGGCAGATGAGTTCCCGTTTTAAATTCCAAAATCTCTGAATACTTTTATCTATTGCAGAGTTTAGCTGAATTAAACAAGTTCTAAATTTCACCTTGAAGTTGAAGAAGTGCACTACAGTCAATATATGCAAAGAAACATCTGGGAAGTACACACTCTTGCACTCAGTCCTCTTTGGCATGGAAGATAAGGAATTTCTCAAGAAATGTTTTGCCCTTCTCTGGAGATGATTGTTCTTCACTGGAAGGGTTGTGCTCTGCCACCTTTCTTTTCGAAATACCCATAATGTGCTCTGTTGGATTCCAGTCAGGCAACATACTTTGACCAGTTAACATGTTTTACTTTCGTGTCTTCTTAAGAGACTCATTTGCTCTCGTGTAGCCTCATATCATAACATACCAACCTCTGTGCTTCACTGTGGTAATCCTGATGTGGAACCCCATCTGCACTGACCAAATTATCTTGGTTTCATCTGATGAAAGAATGTGCTTCCGGTATTAATTGGGCTTCATTCCATGCATATAAACAAAGTTTAATTTTGCAATTTAGTGCTGATGAGCAAGTGATGGTGTCATCTGTAGAGGTTAATGTTTAGCATTGTCCTTCACATTGTCTTAGCTGTCAGACAGATAAGTTGCATCAGCTGTGCTAAATAATATGAAAAATTCAGCTTGAATGTATCCCAACATAACAACAACCTCCTCCCACAAAAACATGTGGCGTATGCACCCCCTCCTCATGTAATTTGTGTTGGCTTGCAAGTCCTGCATGCGTTCAGCAGGAATGGTGTTAATGGATGGGAAAGTGCGATGTGGATTATAGATGAGGGTTGGTGACCTGCTTCCGTGACTGAATCTGTGATGAGGTGATAGAGCAGCATCAGGCGGTTTAAAGTCTAAATTATTCAGAAATTGCCTCTGGCCATCAAGAGATTACGTTCATTGCGCATTTTTATTGAGAAATAACATACAGAGCCAATTTTCACAACGGGAAAACATTTTCAGTTTAATTTTACAAACCAGTGGTGTATAAAACTATAAGGATTTTAGAAATAGGTGTTCACTCCGAAGAAGCCAATTTCACCTGGAGAACTTTGTTGCACCATTCAGTCTGATCAGTCAGTGTAGGTTTTTTTTTTTTTTCAATGAAATGCAGAAATTCTCATGAAGTTTTGGTGAACGTACTTTTCTTCAAACTGCTCCTGATAAACTAAACCGTGTTTTCTCTAGTCGGTGGTTTTCCAGAGTCTTTTGACAATGCCAACTATGGGATGTAGATGCGATATATCCAGTAAATGGATGAAGTGCCAATGGTGAGTCCTTCAGTAGACCTAAAGTCTAAATCCATGCTTTCATTCCAAAGAAGATGTACTAGCCCCATAGGGACTAAAATGTGTTTTGGTGCTCTATGTCAAAAGTGAAGTCACAATGGTCTTAAGAAGGTTGACTCTGAATGGCTAAAAGCACCAAGAAATGTGAGGAATTCTGTTTATCTGTTTGGTTAAAAGCATCCAAGGTGACCAAACAATTTATTTTCCATTATTTATCTTCACTTTTAATTGGTTCACCTCATGCAAATTTCAATGAGCATATTTACAAATGACTGACACCTGCCGGAAGGCAAATACCTGGTAAACATGTTGTGGCAGTGCGATGTTTCCTAACTTTGCAATGCCTAATGTTTGTAAAGACAGATTCATGATCATGTTGCTGTTTGACAAAAAGTTGAGATATGCTTGCTTTTAAATAGTTTGCATGCATTCACCTGATGGCTGCTTCGCATGTCCAACATCTGTGCAGAGCATCAGATGCTCACAGCAACAGACCTCAATGCATCTGCAAGACAGAATATGCACCTAATGCATATGGGCAGCATGGAGATATGACAGGGTCAGCTGGCACAATGGTGACCAAATGGAGGGAAGTTTTAAAGTAAGGCTTTCAGACTGAATCCTCAATTACAAAGTGTCATTGCTGTCACATCACAAACATTCTTGTCAAAATAGCTACTAAGAGATCAGTACCATTTGAGAAGTTGATGTGTAAAACTGCAAAAGTAAGAACAAGGTCACAAACATCTTTACATGATGGAAACTGTTGGGGAAACAGAGTGGGTTGGGGAGGAGTTGCTTCCCCAAGCGAAGGAGTTCAAGTATCTCGGGATCTTGTTCACGAGTGTTGGGAAAATGGAGCAAGAGATGGACAGGCGGATTGGTGCGCCGTCAGCAGTAATGCGGGCGTTGTACCGAACCGTCGTGGTAAAGAGGGAGCTGAGCCGTAAAGCAAAGCTCTCGATTTACCATCCATCTACGTTCCAACCCTCATCTATGGTCATGAGCTCTGGGTAGTGACCGAAAGAACAAGATCACGGATACAAGCGGCCGAAATGAGCTTCCTCCATAGGGTGGCTGGACTCGGCGTTAGAGATAGGGTGAGGAGCTCAGACATCCGGAGGGAGCTCGGAGTAGAGCCACATTGAAAGGAGCCAGTTGAGGTGGTTTGGCCATCTGATTCGAATGCCTCCAGGGAGACTTCCTTTGGAGGTTTTCCGAGCACATCTGTCTGGAAGGAGACC
>NC_067115.1:46941023-46969092 GCF_021347895.1 Acanthochromis polyacanthus
TCCCTCCTTACTGTCTAATCTAGCATACAAGTCATCGTAAGCCCCTTGTTGGCCCTTTGCCACCTTCTACTTTCACCTTACGCTGCATCTCCTTCCTTTTTGACAGATCTTTCTAGTTAGGGCTGACTGGTGACCCTGATGGGGTCAGCTGGAGTCTTCCTCTTGGACGTCCCTTAGTCATGCTGCTATAGGCCTATAGGCTGCTGGGGACCTCTCTGGATGCACTGAGTCCTTCTCATCTACCTTAGATTTAATACAAATACCGTTATTGCATTACACTAACTCTGTTTCTCCCTGTGTCCTTTCTCCGAGTGTCCCCTGGTCCTAGAGCTGGATGCTTCAGATCTGTGGTTGCTGTCCCACCAACTGGTCTGGTCTCCATCATGTCCACTGGTGGGATGCTGCTGCCGACCTTTCCTCTAGCCCTCTGCTTCCAACTGCTCATTCCACCAGTCTACTCTGCATCACCCTCACTTTAACTTGATTGCTCTTCTCCATACTGTTTGAATTTTACTACCATCTTATACATGTAGTAGATTTAATACCAGAGCTGTACACCAGAACAGGAAACGTGTGGCAATGGCTACAAGGATTAATTACTTTGGCTGATTACCAATGACTGACAACGCCACCTGGGGGAATTTCACCCCCAGGAAATCCGATTAGAGGGAACCACCACTCCAATACAGGGAAACGTCACACAGGTACGTACACACGTGGACAAAATTGTTGGTACCCTCTCAGTTAAAGAAGGAAAACCCACATTCTCACTGAAATCACTTGAAACTCACAAAAGTAACAATAATAAAAATTTATTGAAAATTACATAATCAAAATCAGCCATCACTTTTGAATGTTGATTAACATAATTATTTAAAAAAACAAACTAATGAAATAGGGCTGGACAAAATGATGGTACCCATAACTTAATATTTTGTTGCACAACCTTTTGAGGCAATCACTGCAATTAAACAATTTCTGTATTGTCAATGAGCCGTTCTGCAGCTGTCAACAGGGATTTTGGCCCACTCCTCATGAGCAAACAGCTCCAGTTGTCTCAGGTTTGATGGGTGTCTTCTCCAAATGGCATGTTTCAGCTCCTTCCACATATGTTCAATGGGATTCAGATCTGGGCTCATAGAAGGCCACTTTAGAATAGTCCAACGCTTTTCTCTCAGCCATTCTTGGGTGTTTTTGGCTGTGTGTTTTGGATCGTTGTCCTGTTGGAAGACCCATGACCTGCGACTGAGACCAAGCTTTCTGACACTAGGCAGCACATTTCTCTCCAGAATGCCTTGATAGTCTTCAGATTTCATCGTACCTTGCACACTTTCAAGACACCCTGTGCCAGATGCAGCAAAGCAGCCCCAAAACATTACTGAGCCTCCTCCATGTTTCACCGTAGGGACAGTGTTCTTTTCTTCGTATGCTTGGTTTTTGAGTCTATGAACATAGAGTTGATGTGCCTTACCAAAAAGCTCCAGTTTGGTCTCATCTGTCCAAAGGACATTCTCCCAGAAGCTTTGTGGCTTGTCAACATGCATTTTTGCAAATTCCAGTCTGGCTTTTTTATGAGTTTTTTTCAGCAGTGGTGTCCTCCTTGGTCGTCTCCCATGAAGTCCACTTTGGCTCAAACAACGACGAATGGTGCGATCTGACACTGATGTACCTTGGCCTTGGAGTTCACCTTTAATTTCTTTGGAGGTTGCTCTGGGCTCTTTGGATACAATTCCAACGATCCGTCTCTTCAATTTGTCATCAATTTTCCTCTTGCGGCCACGTCCAGGGAGGTTGGCTACTGTCCCGTGGGTCTTGAACTTCTGAATAATATGAGCCACTGTTGTCACAGGAACTTCAAGCTGTTTAGAGATGGTCTTATAGCCTTTACCTTTAAGATGTTTGTCTATCATTTTTTTTCGGATGTCCTGGGACAATTCTCTCCTTCGCTTTCTGTTGTCCATGTTCAGTGTGGTACACACCTTTTCACCAAACAGCAGGGTGACGACTTGTCTCCCTTTAAATAGGCAGACTGACTGATTATGAGTTTGGAAACACCTGTGATGTCAATTAAATGACACACCTGAGTTAATCATGTCACTCTGGTCAAATAGTTTCAATCTTTTATAGAGGTACCATCATTTTTGTCCAGGCCTGTTTCATTAGTTTGTTTTTTTAAATAGTTATGTTAATCAACAATTCAAAAGTAATGGCTATTTTTGATTATTTAATTTTCAATAAATTTTTATTTATTGTTACTTTTGTGAGTTTCAAGTGATTTCAGTGAGAATTGTGGGTTTTTCCTTCTTTAACATTCAGTCAGTCATTTCACGTGCAGCCCAGCAAACACATTCAAAATGACAGGATTGAGCCAGCCTACCTCAAAAATCAAAAGCGATGCATAGGTTATGCCCAGCTCCGAGGCCACACACATACCCGGCTCCCAGCCTTCAGCCAAGGTACCAGCCGAATTCTGCTAAAAGCAGAGAGCAGGTCAAACACCGCACAAACGTCACTTGGAGACGCAGTGACCGCGTCGGAACATACCTAACAGGTAGGTAGAAAAATACTCCGCCAGCATCTCGCAACTGCCACGGCAAACCACGCGGCTGAGTGAACACCCCAGCTCCAGGTAGAGGACGCATGTGGAAAACACGCAGCCCTCTCTCAAATATACTGCAGTGTAGCACCGCCCAGTAAGCCAGGTGCATCAGGATAATGATTCCCAGCTGCACACACCTGATCTAATACACCTGTGGAGACGAACTGGGCTGTCCTGCCACATATGGATCAATTTACATGTTAGCTTCTACTTTGTATCGTCTGTCTTATCATGCATGTATCAAATTGTGTTTTATGTTCCCTGTTCCCCTCCCCCTCTTTACCCCTCTCTCCCTCTTCTGTCCCTCTCAACCCACCCACTCAATCAATCAATCAATCAATCAATCAATCAGACCTTTATTGTCGTTGTACACTTTCATATACAATGAAATTTCATTTGAGCTGTCCTGTCAATGGCAGCTCGGGCTGCAGCACCGTTGGGAGCACGCCTGTCTTGAGGAAAAAGAAAGAAAAACAAACATCTTTAACAGGGTATGGGATAATAGCAGAGGGTAAAATGAAGAGTTTAGAAGAGCTATCTCTTGGCCATGAAAAACTTCCAGAGGAGTTTGTTTTATTCCAGGGGCGCCGAAATGTTGTCAGTATCATTTTTTGTTTAGTCGGGGGAAGGAGCAATTTGACCTTCCTCCTGGTTGCTCAACTTGTTCGATCTCAGCTGTGGCAATTCTCACCCTGATGGCATCACTCTCCGACTCAAATCAACAGTCACACTTACGTTTGAGTTCGTCATTCCGGTCACCAGCAGCCTTAATCCGATCAATTGCAAGGATCAGCAGAGTTTGGACGTCGTTTCTCTCTGCGGTCCTCCTAATTTTCCAGAAGCTCAGGTCCACAATCAAGCCAATTATCAGCAGACCTGTCATCATAAATCCGAATATGTAGATGTCCTCCACATCCTCCACGGATAGGGGTGCCAGGCACATGATCCCCTTCCCCTTTCCCCAGGTGATCACATAACCAGAGGCAAAACTCCCATCCGGGCAGGTAGGCTCCCCTAAGCCTGTGTTCTTTGTCAATCTTGTCAATCGCGTTGAGAGACCAGCTAATCAATTCCATGATCGGTGTTTTGAAGGTCCAGTGCCAATAGATCACTCCAAATCAGACGAGACGAGACAAAAATGCAGCAAGCAGAAACATGAGGGTATGGGGAGAACAGAGATAGAGACGGAGAGAGGAAAAATGCGACCGCCTCCTTCGAGAAGCTAGGGCAGAAGCAGCAGATGGTTCCCCCACATAAAGAGCCGGGTTCTGCTCAAGGTTTTTTTTCCCTGTTAAAAGGGTGTTTTTTGCCACTGTTGCCTTTGGGCTGCCCTGGGGATCAGGGATATGGGTTCTGTAAAGCATCTTGAGACAATTTCACTGTAATTGGTGCTATATAAACAAAATTGAATTGAATTGAATTAAATTGGTTATGTCTTTGATATCTGACTCAGAGATATTCTTGCTGGGGATCTTCAATGTTACATTCATTACTAAACAACTTGTAAATGTACGTCTGTTTAAATACATTCAAAACATTTCATGAAGCAGTCATGGAGCTGTACATGTTTTATTACAACTTTATTTCATGTCCAGATCTCCTCTGCTGCAGTGACACACTCTGTTGTGTCCTACTGTCACAATGTCTCTGTATCTCGTTTCCTCCTTTTACTTGGAAGACGGCAGAACTCAAGCTGAGTGGATTCCAGCAGTATGTTCACACCTGAACAGCCATGTTCTCTCAGCAGGATGTGAAAATGTTCCAAACAGCTTCACAATATTTCCAATCACTGCTCTGCTGATGAAGGATGTCATGATAGCAGAAATGAAGCAGTCTGTACCAATACCATATCCATCCAGACATTCAGTTTGGTTCTTCTGCCTGCTCCACCACCACCACAGTCCAGACTCCATCTGGTCTGATCATCAAGGATTGCTTACATACTTCCTCACAATTGTTGTTGAAGCACAGACTAAAGGTGCTTTAAATCTAAAACATCTACTTTTAACCTGTACCATTTCTTCCATGTTGTTTCAAGCTTAGTTCTGACATTATGCTTCCACAGATGTTTCAGGATCACAACTTCTCAGCTGTGTGGATTCTCATGTGGGCTTTTAATCGATAACTACGGTTGAAGCTTTTTCCACAGGTTTCACAAGAATACGGCTTCTCACCTGTGTGACATCTCATGTGGTCAGTCAAATAGGTCCGTCGACTAAAGCTATTTCCACAGGTTCCACAAGAATACGGCTTCTCACCTGTGTGAAGTCTCATGTGATCAGTCAAATTGGTCCGTAGAATGAAGCTTTTTCCACAGGTTCCACAAGAATATGGCTTCTCACCTGTGTGACGTCTCAAGTGGACAGTCAAAGAGCCCCGTTGACTGAAGCTTTTTCCACAGGTTCCACAAGAATATGGCTTCTCACCTGTGTGACGTCTTAAGTGGACAGTGAAAGAGCGCCGGTGACTGAAGCTTTTTCCACATGTGCCACAAGAATATGGCTTTTCCATTTTATGAACTGCCATGTGCTGCTTATGTGCTGATGAATCAGAAAATCTTTTTCCACAAGTGTTACAAACATACGGTTTCTCACCTGTGTGACGTCTCATGTGGGCAGTCAAATTGTTCCGTCGACTAAAGCTTTTTCCACAGGTTCCACAAGAATATGGCTTCTCACCTGTGTGACATCTCATGTGGTCAGTCAAATGGGAACGGTGATTAAAGCTTTTTCCACATGTGCCACAAGAAAACGGCTTCTCACCTGTGTGACGTCTCATGTGCTCAGTCAAATGGGTCTGTTGACTGAAGCTTTTTCCACAGGTTCCACAAGAATATTGCTTTCCCATTTTGTGAACTGCCATGTGCCTATAATGTGCTGATGAACCAGAAAATCTTTTTCCACAAGTGTTACAAACATATGGCTTCTCACCTGTGTGACGTCTCATGTGGACAGTCAAATTGTTCCGTCGACTAAAGCTTTTTCCACAGGTTCCACAAGAAAATGGCTTCTCACCTGTGTGACATCTCATGTGGTCAGTCAAATGGGAACGGTGACTAAAGCTTTTTCCACATGTGCCACAAGAAAATGGCTTCTCACCTGTGTGAAGTCTCATGTGGGCAGTCAAATAGGACCGTTGACTGAAGCTTTTCCCACAGGTTTCACAAGAATACGGCTTCTCACCTGTGTGGGTTCTGTGATGTTTAATTAATTTTGATTTATACCTAAAAGCTTTTCCACAGACCTCGCATGTTGCAGATTTTCTTGCCTTGTCATTATCACACTGTCTCTCTGACAACGGAGCATTGTCTACATCATTAGTGTGACTGCTGTTACTCTGATGTCTTGGTTTCTGCTCCATACATCTAGTTGATGCTGAGTCTACATCCTTGCATCCTTCCTGATCTGGGCTCTCAGCTACACAAGAGATGTGAAACAGGAGCTGGTCACTGTTTGGTTTTGGTTCACTGTGGTCACTTTCCTCATCCACAGGAGTCACCTCAAAGGTATCAGTCTCCTGTTTCAATCCAATTAACTCTTCCTCCTGACTGGAGTAGAGTTCATCCTGTTCCACTTTAATTTGTGGTAACCCTGGGTTTAATTGGTCCAGACTGGTGCACAATTCTTCCTGTTCCATTTTAATTTGAGAAATCTCTGGGTTCGATTGGTCCAGACTGGTGCACAATTCTTCCTGTTCCATTTTAATTTGAGAAATCTCGGGGTTTGATTGGTCCAGACTGGTGCACAATTCTTCCTGTTCCATTTTAATTTGAGAAATCTCTTTGTTTGATTGGTCCCAACTGGTGCAGAGTTCCTCCGGCTGATCTTTAATCCGTAGAGGCTCTGGGTCCTCATGGTCCACCATGGAGTTTCTCTCCTGGTCATGGGGCTGATGGTCAACAACAGTCTTCTCATTTTCACAGACATACGACTGTGGGAGCTCTGGAGGGACAAAGAGACAAAAGATAATGGTTACTACTGTGATGATGAGAGAACAAATATCTGTCACTTTGTCCAGGACTGGCTGTCCAACAAAATCAGCTCAAGAGTCGGATGTTTGATGCAAAAAGAATATGATGGTATATAATAGAAGTCTCGGAGCCATGACACAGCAGCAGGAATGATACAAGCATCTCCAAATGAGCGAACATTTCTATGAACACGTTGTTCCACAGTGGATACAGGATCACAAAGATTCTAATGGTAAACACCACTGGGTACTTTTCTACACACCACACAGACAGGTTTGATGGGGATCCAGTAAAATCTGTCTGAATAAAGCTGCTGTCCTCTTCAGCCTTCAAACCTGTCAGGACATTTGGATTTTAATGTTATTCTTATTTTACTGCTGGTTACTGTACTGTTGATTTGACTCATCAGTGAAACCCAACATGTTAATAGTGGAATGCAGTTGAACACATTACTTCTACACTCTCTAACTCTGTACGTGCGCTTTCTTTAGATCATGAATGATCTCTATACATGGAATTATGTCTCAGGACTGAAATGATGGAATGACCGATTCCTCTGTCAGAGTTTTATTATTAAACTGTTTGATAACACAATGCAGTTGCTGTCAGTGTGGAGTAGTTCAGATAAACACTTCCAGCACCTCTGAACAGGAAACTTTGGTTCTTGCTTCCAGGGTCAATCAACAAAAAGATCACGATTTTAAAACTCCACAAACCTCAACTGACAGACACCATTAGGGCTGCACGATATATAAAAAATATCGTTTTTGCAATGATGGTAAATGCGATATCCATATCGCAAAGTTGCGCAATAATTTTATGATTATTTCGATGTATAAATCATGCTTTTTGCATGCATAGACGTTTACTTGTGACCAATTGAGTGCGACCTTAAACCCCCCTCCCCCCACCCCGAAAGCACTTTTGCTACCAGCGCCACAACACAACATGGCAGGACACAAGAAAGACGACTGAAACGAACAACTTGTGCCTAAAAAACAGCACGCCTCCAAAATTTGGGAGTACTACGGTTTTAGGAGACAGGACGAGTCACAGATGCAAGAACTTTGCAAGTCATGCCGAAAAATTGTGGCTACGTCGTGAGGAAACACTACAAATCTGCACAGCCACCTCGAACACAAGCACAAGGAACTGTATGCCATTTTCTTACAATCTAAAACACCACGAGCTACTCCCATGAAGGCAGACAAAGGGAAGGCAAGCACACAGACAACAATTGGTGAAAGTTTTTCTTCTGCTACACTATATGAAAAAACTTCCAAGCGCCACCAAGGTTTAACTGCGGCCATTACACGTTATATCGTGAAATGCACACTCTCCATTAATGTCTACAATTCTACAATTTCATTTAGCAGACGCTTTGGTCCAAAGCGACGTACAACACAAGCAAGAATTCAGACATAAGGAAAAACCTGTAGTAAGTGCAAAAAGTGCTTCAAGTGCGATTGGTCAAAGGTGTTGCCATCAAGTTGCAGAAGAAATTCCAACCCCCCCCCCTTTTTTTCCCAACTTTGTCAGCGCTAAATAAGTGCTGGGTTTTGGACCACCTGACTTATTCTACCCCTAAGGTGGAGTCAGATTAAGTGCCTAGGTGTTCTCTGAACAATTGAGTCTTCAATTGTCTCTTAAAAGTAGAAAGGGATTCAGCAGAATGCACAGAGTTTGGTAGTTTGTTCCACCACTTTGGAACAACAGAGGAGAAGAGTCTGGCTAGAGATTTCGAGCCATGCTGGGCTGGAAGCACCAGGCGTCTCTCACATGCAGAGCGAAGTGGGCGTGAAGGGGAGTAGACCTGGATCAGGGAATCCATGAAGGCTGGGGCCGTTCTTGTAAATGTTTTGTAAGCCAGGAGGAGAGTTTTGAATTTGATTCTGGCTGCAACTGGAAGCTAGTGAAGGGAGATTAACAGGGGAGAAAAAAAAACAGCACATGACTCGGCGAGAGGGGGAATCGATCCTCCAACCCTTCGATCATTGGTTGACCCGCTCTACCACCTGGGCCACAGCCATCCCCTCCTTGTTGTGTGCAAAGAAGGTTTTTTGGAGATGCTGAAAGAATTTGACTGCAGATGCAAAGTGCCATCACAGAACCATTTACCAAGTCGCAATTCCATAGATGTATGAGGCATGCTTGGGGTCTGTAAAAGCGGAGCGGATTTCTTTGCAAGCACCACAGATTTATGGTCCAGTCATACTACTGAGCCCTACATCAGTTTTACTGTTCACTCTCTCACAAATGACTTTGAACTGAAAACACGCTGCTTAGAAGTCTCCTACTTTCCGGACTCCCACAGCACTGAAAATATAGCGACTGCCCTGTGGGATGTGTTGATGACCTGGGGGTTGCAAGAAGAGAAACAAGTGGCTATCACATCGGACAACGGCACTAATATCCAATATCGCAATATATATCGATATCGCAGTTCTTGACACCCATATCGCAGATCGCACATATTTTCAATATCGTGTAGCCCTAGACACCATATTATGAGCCCATCCTCTCTTGCTCACAATGTGTCTCAGTTCACCGTTAACTATTCACCTGAACACTTCATGATGTTCTACATGTGTAGCGGAGTTAATGATTCCACTTGTCATCTCCTATTACATATTAGGTTCCCACGGTGACCACCGGATATGGCGTGGACGCACAACGTACGGGCCCCTGCAGACTTGGGGTGTGTTCCATAGTGTTCCCCCACATTGCGGTCTCAGTCTGCTGTGTCCGGTTGCCGTGGTAAGATGACCAGTTTAAGCTCCGCTAGCAAAATGCTAATTAAGTTTAACCTCTGTGCTGAATAAATTGTTTTGTGTTTTTAGCATTATCTGGAGGTTACCACGTGCACGACTGTGAGAGTAATATCACTGTGTTTTACCAGCTCCTTCAAATAAACGGCGGATTTGATGCCAAAAGGGAAGATGCTCCGTGTTTGATTACCTACACAATGCAAGAGAGAGTACATAACCACTACAATGGTGCCGTGACCCCGTCTACTACCTGGGATTCCATCGTTTCATCATGGGAGTGTTGCAATTCTCTGTCTATCAAAGCCAGCGGCCCGACACAGTCTGAGTTGCCTCCGTGGATTGCAGTCGGCAAGAGGACATCTCTGGTGTTTTATTTCCGGCGGAAAATTTTACAAAATAAAATATAGTTCAAAAAAGAAAGAATGAACATCTTTAACGGTGGAAAATTTAGGTAAATGACATTTATTAAGCGACTGTGAGTTTACAGGGTAAGAATATGTAACTATTCTCTAGAATAGGTAACTGTACATTTGGTACAGTCTATATTTTACTAGAAATTACGTTCTGTCTTTAGGACGTTTTGTTCTTTAATTGTTTTGAGTTTTGTGTTTCTTAGTAACAATGGATGAGTTCAACTTGAGTAGTTTTGACAGGGGTCGGAAATTGTGGGTTGTCTGCCGAGTCATATGTGTCTCTCTGCTGGCAGTACAGTCATTGTGGAGCCAAGTGAATCTCTAACAGTGCCTAGGACAGTTATGGTGGGATGGACAGTAACACCATTGTGGGGCGATGGTTGGGTCCCAGTGAGAGTCATTAACCCCTCCCATAAACCAGAGACTCTCAGATACAACTGCAAGATCACTGACGTGTCTCCCTGTGTCACCCTAGAAGACTTTGACATCGATTATCTGTATGAAAATGACAAAACTGACAATGTGAAATGCAATGTGACTAAGACTGCTGATCAGAGTGACACTGCTAGCGAGAAAAGTTTGACTGTTGACTCTGAATGCCATCTACACAGACCTACCAGTTCAGCCCTGCGTGACTTCAGACTGCAGGACATTGACTCGAGTGAGCTTTCTCCATTCTGGAAAACAAAATTAGTTGATTTGGTGGCCAAGAATGAATCCATCTTCTACTGTCATAGTCTTGACTGTGGAAAGGCCAAACACTTTGTTCACTGGATCCGGCTGAGTGACAGCAGACCACTCAGGGTGCCCTATCAATGGCTGTCCCCTTCCCACTCCAAGAAGTTATGTTTAGCTCTGAATGGAGGAGCGGGACATCATAAGGAAGTCTTCAGTGCATCACCACTAGTACTGGTTTGGAAGAAAAATGGAGATCTGAGTCTTTGCACTGATTTTCATTGGCTGAATGCATGCACAATTAAGGATGTGCATCCCTACCTCACCAGGCCAATGCGTTGACTGCTCTCGGAGGAAATGCATTCTTTTTGACCATGGACTTGACCTCTGGTTACTACAATGTCGAGGTCCATGAAGAAGACAAAAAGTTCACTGCATTCACCTCTCCTTTCGGGCTGTATGAATACAACAGGCTTCCACAGGGTCTCTGAAACAGCCCAGCTACATTCATGCAGATGATGATGGGCATCTTTGGAGATCAGAACTTCCTTAGCCTCCTTTGTTACCTTGATGACATTCTTGTCTTTGCTCCAAATGAACAGGTGGCTTTGCAAAGGCTGGAGACTGTGTTTGAGAGGCTAAAGGTGCACAACTTCAAGCTTGCTCCCAAAAAGTGCCACTTCACACAATCATCTGTGAAGTTCTTGGGGTACATTGTAACCAAGGATGGCATCTCCACTGACTCAGAGAAAGTAAGAGCTACAGTGGACATCAGTGAGAATGACTTCATGGGCGATAACACCAGCGTTCCCTCTCCCTCCATGATAAGATCGTTTCTTGTAGGGATATCACCGATGCCGATACTGGTATTGGGTATCGATCCGATACCAGGCATGAGTACTCGTACTTGTACTCATAAAATGGCCAACGATACCACGACACCGATACACTTGACTCCAAGGTGGGCAGCGACGAGTCACGTCAGCAGTGTGGAACTATTTTCAGGTGAATGAGAGTGACAAAAACAAAGCAGAATGCAAATTATGTCCAGCAAAAGTGTCCAGAGGAGGAACAAAATCTACCACTTACAACACAAGCAACTTGATTAAACATTTGAAATCCAAGCACGATGCAGAATATAAAGAGTTCATTCGCGACACCGACAAGAGACAACCAACTTTGCAGCAGACGCTGGCTAAGCAGGAGAAAATGTCCAGAGACAACCCACGTGCGGTCAAAATCACAGATGCCCTTGCCGAGTATACTTCCCTGGATGACCAGCCACTGTCCGTGGTCAAAAATTTGGGATTCCGGTGTCTTCTCTGCACACTGAAACTGAGGTATGAGATTCCTAGCCATACCCATATCACAGATACAGTGCTACCGAAGCTGCACAACTTCGTGAAAAAACACATCCACAACCTACTGCATGATGTTAAAACTTTAAGCTTCACCACGGACATTTGGAGCAGCAGCGTCAGCTCAGTGTCTCTCATCAGCCTGACTGCACAGTCGATTGATGATTATTTTAAGCTGCAGAAGGCCATACTGCATGCAAAACAATTCAGAGGTTCGCACACTGGCCAAGCCATTGCAGATGAGTTTGATATGCTTCAGACGTGGGCCATTAATAAAAGTGCAGTTCATGTTGTGCTACGAGATAACGCGAAGAACATGGTGAAAGCCATGCGTGATGCGGAGCTTCCGATCCTCCCATGTGTCGCACACACATTGCAGCTGGCTGTAAACGAGGGGCTGCTGGCTCAGAGAAATGTAGCCGATGCAGTGGCAGTGGGACGAAAAATTGTTAGA
The DNA here is from genome assembly GCF_021347895.1 of Acanthochromis polyacanthus. Classification (NCBI taxonomy): domain Eukaryota; kingdom Metazoa; phylum Chordata; class Actinopteri; family Pomacentridae; genus Acanthochromis; species Acanthochromis polyacanthus. The sequence goes on from NC_067115.1 coordinate 46,953,261, forward strand.
CATTTTAAACACTCCGCTTTAGCCTACTCCCAACTGGAGGACATACAAGTGTAACTCAACCAGCTCGTTAAAAGACTCCAACAGGATGTTCCGACCCGCTGGAACAGCACTTATTACATGTTTCAGTCTCTCATTGGGAATATTTGGGTCAGACTACGACCTTCCTGACAACTTCATTGTCACCGCTCACCAGTGGTCACTTTTTGAGAAAATTTTGTCTGTGCTTGCTCCGTTTGAGGAACTAACCCGAAAAATGAGCTCACGTGATGCACTTGCATCTGATGTCATTCCTGCTGTGATCGTGCTTATGAGACTTCTGACCAATGAAACGGACGAGGACCATGGCATTAAAACCATGAAGGAGACTTTGGCTGCAGCCGTCAAGAGGCACCTCGGTGACGGGGAAACAAACCCAATGTACTGCATCGGGACTCTTCTCAATCTGAGGTAAAGTGTGTGTCTGTCTGCCTGCATGTCTTTGTGTGTCCCTTTTAACCAGATAAAATATTACTGCTTTTTTAGGTACAAAGATCGCTTTTTCTCAAACAGTGACACTGCTACAGAGGCCAAGGAGATGCTGATGCTGCGCAGGATGTCCACAGGAGAGGCAGACAAGCAGGAGGATCTTGGAGATCCACCTGTCAGAAAGCTTCGTAAGGTGCAAGCCAGCAGCAGTCTGGACAGTTTGATGAGATAGCAGGTGAACGGGAATCAACATCACCGGGCCTTTCACCAGTGGAAGCTGCCATTCAGTTAGAGACATATCTTGGAGAGACCTGGGGCCTCATTTATAAAACATTGCGTAGGATCCATACTAAAGTTTGCGTACGCCGAAAATACGAAAAGGGCGTATGCCCCTCGCCCCTGATTTACAAAACTTTGCGTAAGCACAGCTGCATGCAATTTCTTGATAAATCACACACCAGCTGGAAGATTGCACAGGTGGATCCACCTCACATTCCGCCCACAACACACCCACATTTTACCATGAATGGTCAATGCAAAGTAACTCATGAATGTATCTGTATATAAATAAGCTGCTGATCCACGGCATTTCACGCAGCGCCCCCTGCAGTCTTTTCACTGCTGTGCGTCAGGATGAATGAATCACGTGTTGACCCAGGCCACCCTGCCACTAAATTTGCTATGATCATGTCCGATGTACAAATAATTTGTAAACTGATTGAATGTACATTTTTTCGGTTCACATAGAGAAATTCATCTTCACTCGGGAGTTGTGGTGTGAAGCATGTGTGCCTGTACAGGGCTGATTAATGGTTGGACGCTCATCCCATTCGGCCGCATATGGATAAATAAACAAAATTCTTTACTTTTTTTTTTTTTTGCCTTTTTACTGTGATAGTTGCAGTGAAGAGTGACAGGAAATGGGGAGAAGAGTAGGAAGACATGCATAAAAGTGCCGCGGGCAGGAACCGAACCTGGGCCACTGCGTCGGAGACCACACCTACAAATGGATGAGCCATACAGGCGCCGGGTGATCAGTAAACAAAATTATTTCATAAAGATCACCGCACCGGCCCCAGATACCGGCCCTTCGGTCAAACGACCGAATGAAATAACGTTCAATCCGCTCCTGTTGATATATGAACATAGTTCTGCAAATACAGTCGTCGGCCGAATGGCGCACTATATGAACATCTACAACAATGAGGGTTTATGATTATCCGGCTCTACAAGTCTAATATGTGATAACAATAAAGGTTTGAGATCAATCTGGTTTCAATTCACCACTTCACCCTCCGGCACTGCCGTTCCTCTGTCTCCAAAATGTGCTTAAGCAAGCATCAAAGTTGGCGCACCGGTGCGCACATTCTCACGCCAAGTTTTTTTTAGAAATCACAACGAACACAGCGTACGCCACTTTCTACGCAAAGTTTGTGATTTACGCCCTGTTTTGTGCGTAAAGAAGCATCAAGCATCAAAGTTGGCGCACCGGTGCGCACATTCTCACACCAAGTTTTTTTTAGAAATCACAACGAACACAGCGTACGCCACTTTCTACGCAAAGTTTGTGATTTACGCTCTGTTTTGTGCGTAAAGAAGCATCAACAATCAAGGTTGGTGCGCACATTCTCACGCCAAGTTTGTTTTTATAAATCACAACCTTTGCGTAGAAAGTGGCATACGCCACTTTCTAGCCCTGTTTTGTGCGTACGCAAGCTTTATAAATGAGGCCCCAGAACTGCTCGAGAGGAAAACCCTCTACAATACTGGGGGGCTCACAGAGTGCGATTTCCAATTCTGGCTCAAATGTCAAAGAGATACCCGTCAGCCCCATGCAGCAGTGTGGACAGTGAACGTCTGTTCAGCTCAGTGCCCCACATTGTTGATGAAAAACGCAACAGACTCACAGCTGAAAATGCAGAGAAGCTTCTTTTGATCAAAAAGAACCTGCCCCTCACTTACACAAAGTAAGTTTAATCATCACAGACAGATGCTGTGATGACATGTTGATCGCTTGAGATACTCAGCCAGTTTTATGTTGGTTCTTGAATGAATATTTTGAGTAAATGTTGAAGTTAAATATGTGGCAAAGCTGTTAAAACCACAGAAGCAGAAAGTCACAATTTTACACTCAGGTCTTTTGGTGATGTGTGACAGTGGAATGTTTAAAACACTTTTGTTAAATGCCAGCACTCAGTATGTGACAATGTTTTACTGGAATCTTACAATATGTGTGGCAGTGTAATGTTTATAAAAGCACTAATGTTGAATGTCAGTATATGACAATTTTGTTAAATTTTGTTTGTACTGCAGTGAAACTTGTGACAGTCACCCATGTACAAGAAAATCAAATAACAGACGATATCTGTGGAAAAATTAAAAAAAATAATCAAAATAACTATGTGTAATGGCGTAAGTACTCGGTATCGTGAGTACTCAAATGCAAGTACTCGTACACTACTCGTTTTGGAAAACAGTGGTATCGGTGCATCCCTAGTTTCTTGGTGTGGTTGGATTTTACCAGCAATTCTTTGAGGAATACTCATACATTAGTAGGCCCCTGTTTGCCCTGACGTCTGCCGTGAAGAGACCATGACACGCTAAAGGAAAAAGATGTTCATCTGTGACCAGAAAGTGCACTTCTGCTGACTGGACAACTGAATGTAGTGAAGCTTTTGTAAAGTTGAAACGGACTCTGTTGGATAACGCCACTCTAGATCACCCTGACTTCAGCAAGCCATTTTTGCTGTCCGTTGATGCCTCCTCCTTTGGCCTTGGTGCTGTGTTGTCTCAGCTAGCAGAGGTTGATGATGTTGCTCAACCTATAGCGTTTGCCAGCAAGTCTCTTAACTTTGCACAGTCTCGCCATCCAGCCCACAGACTGGAGTTTTTGGTGCTTAAATGGGCTGTTTGTGATAAATGCAGTCACTGGTTGAGAGCTCACTCTTTCATTGTGTGGACTGACAACAATCCACTGACCTACATCATCAGTAAGCCCAAACTCAATGCCTGTGAACAAAGATAGGTTGCGAAGCTTGCCCCTTTTGACTTTGACATAAAGTACATTCCAGGCCCTAAGGATGTAGTCGCGGATGCTCTCAGTCATGAGCCTTTTGCGCATCCAAGCATGCTCCATCATCTCACAAATGTCCCTTATGGTGCGCTCATGGAGGCAGCGAATGCTCTGAACTCTGTGTGCAGGATGTTTTTCACCATTCCTGTGATCCTCTAGCAATGCTACAGACGCATCATCAAGCAACTGTGGCGTCCAAAAATGTTGGGTCACAGGCTGTGGATTCGTGCATCTTGCAGCAGATGGTGTCTGCAGTTCTGGTTCGGTCTTTCGACCAAGAGCACCTGCTACCCCAAGTCTTCCTCCTGTCTCAGCTTGTTAAACCCATTCAACCTTCTGAGCTGTCTGAGGTTCGTCCCCTGCCGAGGGATAAATTGATGGCAATGCAGCGTGTTGATCTGTGTTTGAGCCATGTGCTTCAGTTTGTGGAGCGTCGGAGGCGCCCGTCTAGACGTGAACGTACACATGAACCAGCTGATGCTTTGCGCATCGTAAGGCATTGGGAAAAGCTCACAGTCAGATCAGGTGTGCTACCAAGGATGCCGTTACAGGGAGAAAGACGTACCGGTATGTTGTGCCCTTTGCACTGAAAGAGAGCGTTCTGAAGGGGGTACATGATGAGGCGGGGCATCAAGGCCAGAGACGGACGCTGTACCTGAGTAGGTGCTTTACCTAGTGCACTTTACTCAGGATTCAGCAAAATCTCACTGTCGAGACTGCAGCTAGTTCAGAACGCTGCTGCTCACCTTTTAACGGATCACAAAAATTCAATCGTGTAACTCCCATCCTCCAATCCCTCTACTGGCTCCCCATGCACCTCCATATTGATTTTAAAATTCTTTAAACTCCTAGGCTGCCTGTTGACTTGATGTTTGGGTCAGTTCTTCGAGATGACCGCATGGTGGACTATGACGCCTATGTGCAGTGCCTTAGGCGCGGTTTGGCCCAGGCTCTGAAAGTTGCTCAGATCTCTGCCACAAAACAGCAGCAGAAGCAAGCTGACCTTTACAACAGGAAGGTTAAGGTCCATGTGGATGTTGGAGACCGAGTCCTGTTGGCTAACAAAGGTGAACGAGGTAGAAGGAAACTGGCTGATCACTGGGAGAACCACCTCTACACTGCTGTGGGGAAGCATGATAACACTCATATCTTCAGGATCAGGAACTGTGCTACAGCGGAGGAAAAGGTGGTTTACAGGAACCTCTTATTACCCGTTAACTTCCTGCCTATTTCCATGAAGCCTGAGGTTGAGGATTTATGTGTCAGTGATCTGACCACAGAAGCTTCCAATGGCTCGCTGCTGAATGATGGTGTTGCAGGCTCTGTTACATTGCCTGTTTGTGACCCTGAGGACAGAACTGCCTCGTGGAGAACAGCTGACTGTTTCATGTGATGTTCCTGTGGCTGTTGACTCTGAGGGGACTGCTGACAGATCTGACTGCTCTGTTTCCTGTGACTTACCTGCTGAGACTTTTTGTCCTGACGACCAACCTGGGATCTGTTGCTACTGTGACAGCATGTACTGCGTAACCTTCTGTTGAGGGTTCTGTGGACAGGCCTGGTGTTGGACATGCTCTACTTACCTCTGCCTCCAGTAGCAGACTGCTAAGCACAATGACGAAGGATGGGAGAGTTGTCAGGGCTGTCGTGTGACTTATTCAACAGATGCACCAGAAGATTCTTAAAGTTATTTAATGTTCTTGTATACTGTATGTGGATTTGTGAAATGTGTTTATGATGTTTTATGGGGATCTGCTTTCTTTATGAAATGAACACCAATCTGTGAATTCTGCTAGTAGGATCCAGGTGATTTGTAATTGTACTGTGTTTATTATGGGATATCTGGCAACCTGACATGTACACAGGCATGTTTTTCCTATGAGTATTGAGAGGATTCACGACCCTTTTCTCATTCTAATTCTTCAGGAATGGTCATTGACTGGAACGCTTGATATCGGTAATGTGAACAGTACTGTATTGTTTTCTTTATCTTCCTCCATGCATTCTTGTATGTAGTTGATACCTGATATAGTGTTCCATGATGCTCTCACAGCGCATATCTGTTTTTTTGTTTTCTTTATTTTTTTATTTTTGCTGTTCTTATGGTGATTTTGTTTTCATTGGGATGTGCAAGTGGAGATCAGTAGGGGGGAGTGTAGGAGTTAATCATTCCATTTGCCATCTCAAATTACATATTTGGTTCCCATGGTGACCACCGGAAATGGTGTGGACGCACACGTCCGGGCCCCTGCACACTTTTTATTTATCTTTAACACAAAGAGGTTATTACAGGGTGTTAACTGAGAATGGCATAGAGAATAACACAAAATGGAAACAACAACTTATTCATATTACAGTGCCAAACACAAAGAGTCATATAAAGGGAGAATTACAACCATATGGGTAACAGATCATATTCGTCCATAATTGTGAGCAGAAGAGGATGAAATTCACTAATAATTAATAACATAAACAAATTTATATTAAATCAGGGAATTTTAAGTATTTAATACACAAGTCTTGATATTTTTATGTCTTTGCTGTTTGATGATGATGTTATTGTATTAAAGTATTGTTACCGTTCATTTTCAAAGTATTTCCATTTGTTTTTTCTTGCCCCATTTTTGTTTTTGTGAATATGAAATTCACCCAGCATGATGATAAACTAACAAAAGGGAAAGATCGTGAGTTATGGAGGGATTTTCAAACTAAAAGAGGATGTGGCTCTCCTGGAGGCTGATCCTGTGTCTGGTTTTGTTCTGGATTAGGTTTTGTAGATGATTCCAGAGGTTTTTACTGTATGAGCATTGATTAAAGAGGTGGATGATGGTTTCTGGTTTCTGTTTGGCAAAAGTCAGTTATAGTTCTATATTTAATTTAAACCTCTCCGGGTTTTTTTTACGGAATATAACATATGTGACAGATTCCTGTATGATATTTCTTTGACCTTATTGTGAACGAGCAGCTTCTCCTCCAACCAGCCTAGTTTATTTCCCCGACCGTGAAACTCCAGGAAGAGTTGGGCGCCGGTCGATTGGAGGTTGAATGAGATTCCTGATGGAATTTATTTGAGCAGACTTTGGTTGTTATCTGTGTTATGGATGAATAATTTGGCCTCATTTTTCTGAGTCAGAGGGTGGAACCTTTCAGGAGCTGCAGAATTTCTATTGGTATTGTGTTGGAAATTGTAGTGTATTCTGTTTGTGAGATTGTGAGATGGTATTTGTTAATAAACTGGTTGTACGGTAAGATTTGTCCTTTTTCGTCGATTAACTGATTGATCCATAATAGTCCCTGATCAAAGCAAGATTTGTACAATTCGGTTTTGTTTCTGTGTAAGTTGTGTTGTTCCTGTATAAGTTGTGTTGTTCCTGTACAGTTGTGTTGTTCCTGTATGTTGTGTTGTTCCTGTATAAGTTGTGTTGTTTCTGTATAAGTTGTGTTGTTTCTGTATAAGTTGTGTTGTTCTGTACATGTTGTGTTGTTCTGTATAAGTTGTGTTGTTCTGTACATGTTGTGTTTTTCTGTATATGTTGTGTTGTTTCTGTATAAGTTGTGTTGTTTCTGTACATGTTGTGTTGTTTCTGTACATGTGTTGTTTCTGTATAAGTTGTGTTGTTTGTATAAGTTGTGTTGTTCTGTATAAGTTGTGTTGTTTCTGTATAAGTTGTGTTGTTCCTGTATAAGTTGTGTTGTTCCTGTATAAGTTGTGTTGTTCCTGTATAAGTTGTGTTGTTCCTGTATAAGTTGTGTTGTTCCTGTATCAGTTGTGTTGTTCCTGTATAAGTTGTGTTGTTCCTGTATAAGTTGTGTTGTTCCTGTATAGTTGTGTTGTTCCTGTATAAGTTGTGTTGTTCCTGTATAAGTTGTGTTGTTCCTGTACAAGTTGTGTTGTTCCTGTATAGTTGTGTTGTTCTGTATAAGTTGTGTTGTTCTGTACATGTTGTGTTGTTCCTGTATAAGTTGTGTTGTTCCTGTATAAGTTGTGTTGTTCCTGTATAAGTTGTGTTGTTCCTGTATAAGTTGTGTTGTTCCTGTATAAGTTGTGTTGTTCTGTATAAGTTGTGTTGTTCCTGTATAAGTTGTGTTGTTCCTGTATAAGTTGTGTTGTTTCTGTATAAGTTGTGTTGTTCTGTATAAGTTGTGTTGTTTCTGTACATGTTGTGTTGTTCCTGTACATGTTGTGTTGTTCCTGTATATGTTGTGTTGTTTTGTATAAGTTGTGTTGTTTGTACGTGTTGTGTTGTTCCTGTATAAGTGTGTTGTTCCTGTATAAGTTGTGTTGTTCCTGTATAAGTTGTGTTGTTCCTGTATAAGTTGTGTTGTTTCTGTATGTTGTGTTGTTCCTGTATAAGTTGTGTTGTTTCTGTATGTTGTGTTGTTTGTAAGTGTTGTGTTGTTCCTGTATGTTGTGTTGTTTCTGTATGTTGTGTTGTTCTGTATAAGTTGTGTTGTTCTGTATGTTGTGTTGTTCTGTATAAGTTGTGTTGTTCCTGTATGTTGTGTTGTTTCTGTATAAGTGTTGTGTTGTTCCTGTATATGTTGTGTTGTTCCTGTATAGTTGTGTTGTTCCTGTATAAGTTGTGTTGTTTCTGTATAAGTTGTGTTGTTCTGTATAAGTTGTGTTGTTCTGTACATGTTGTGTTGTTTCTGTATAAGTTGTGTTGTTTCTGTATAAGTTGTGTTGTTTCTGTATGTTGTGTTGTTCTGTATATGTTGTGTTGTTTCTGTATGTGTTGTTTGTTCTGTATATGTTGTGTTGTTTCTGTATAAGTTGTGTTGTTTCTGTATGTTGTGTTGTTTCTGTATGTTGTGTTGTTCTGTATAAGTTGTGTTGTTCCTGTACATGTTGTGTTTTTCTGTACATGTTGTGTTGTTCTGTATAAGTTGTGTTGTTTCTGTACATGTTGTGTTGTTCTGTATGTTGTGTTGTTCCTGTATGTTGTGTTGTTCCTGTACGTGTTGTGTTGTTCTGTATGTTGTGTTGTTCTGTATAAGTTGTGTTGTTTGTACATGTTGTGTTGTTCTGTACATGTTGTGTTGTTTGTAATGTTGTGTTGTTTGTATGTTGTGTTGTTTTGTACGTGTTGTGTTGTTCTGTATGTTGTGTTGTTCTGTATAAGTTGTGTTGTTCTGTACATGTTGTGTTGTTCTGTATAAGTTGTGTTGTTCCTGTATAAGTTGTGTTGTTCCTGTAAGTTGTGTTGTTCCTGTATAAGTTGTGTTGTTCCTGTATAAGTTGTGTTGTTCCTGTATAAGTTGTGTTGTTCCTGTATAAGTTGTGTTGTTCCTGTATAAGTTGTGTTGTTCCTGTACATGTTGTGTTGTTCCTGTATCAGTTGTGTTGTTCCTGTACAAGTTGTGTTGTTCCTGTACATGTTGTGTTGTTCCTGTATAAGTTGTGTTGTTCCTGTATAAGTTGTGTTGTTCCTGTATAAGTTGTGTTGTTTCTGTATAGTTGTGTTGTTCCTGTATAGTTGTGTTGTTCCTGTATAAGTTGTGTTGTTCCTGTATAAGTTGTGTTGTTCCTGTATAAGTTGTGTTGTTCCTGTATGTTGTGTTGTTCCTGTATAAGTTGTGTTGTTCCTGTATAAGTTGTGTTGTTCCTGTATAAGTTGTGTTGTTCCTGTATAAGTTGTGTTGTTCTGTATGTTGTGTTGTTCCTGTATAAGTTGTGTTGTTCCTGTATAAGTTGTGTTGTTCCTGTATAAGTTGTGTTGTTTCTGTATGTTGTGTTGTTCCTGTATAAGTTGTGTTGTTTCTGTACATGTTGTGTTGTTCCTGTATAAGTTGTGTTGTTCTGTATAAGTTGTGTTGTTCCTGTATAAGTTGTGTTGTTCCTGTATAAGTTGTGTTGTTCCTGTATAAGTTGTGTTGTTCCTGTATAAGTTGTGTTGTTCCTGTATAAGTTGTGTTGTTCCTGTATAAGTTGTGTTGTTCCTGTATAAGTTGTGTTGTTCCTGTATAAGTTGTGTTGTTCCTGTATAAGTTGTGTTGTTCCTGTATAAGTTGTGTTGTTTCTGTATAAGTTGTGTTGTTTCTGTATATGTTGTGTTGTTCCTGTACAAGTTGTGTTGTTCTGTATAAGTTGTGTTGTTCTGTACATGTTGTGTTGTTCTGTACATGTTGTGTGTTTCTGTATAAGTTGTGTTGTTTGTATGTTGTGTTGTTCCTGTATAAGTTGTGTTGTTTCTGTATGTTGTGTTGTTCCTGTATAAGTGTGTTGTTCCTGTATAAGTTGTGTTGTTCCTGTATAAGTTGTGTTGTTCCTGTATAAGTTGTGTTGTCCTGTATAAGTTGTGTTGTTCCTGTATAAGTTGTGTTGTTCCTGTATAAGTTGTGTTGTTCCTGTATAAGTTGTGTTGTTCCTGTATAAGTTGTGTTGTTCCTGTATAAGTTGTGTTGTTCCTGTATAAGTTGTGTTGTTCCTGTATAAGTTGTGTTGTTCCTGTATAAGTTGTGTTGTTCCTGTATAAGTTGTGTTGTTTCTGTATAAGTTGTGTTGTTTCTGTATATGTTGTGTTGTTCCTGTACAAGTTGTGTTGTTTCTGTATAAGTTGTGTTGTTTCTGTATGTTGTGTTGTTCTGTACATGTTGTGTTGTTCTGTACATGTTGTGTTGTTTCTGTACATGTTGTGTTGTTTTGTATAAGTTGTGTTGTTCTGTATAAGTTGTGTTGTTCCTGTATAAGTTGTGTTGTTCTGTACATGTTGTGTTGTTTCTGTATAAGTTGTGTTGTTTCTGTACGTGTTGTGTTGTTTCTGTATGTTGTGTTGTTCCTGTATGTTGTGTTGTTCTGTATAGTTGTGTTGTTCTGTAAGTGTTGTGTTGTTTCTGTACGTGTTGTGTTGTTTCTGTACATTTGTGTTGTTTCTGTATAGTTGTGTTGTTCCTGTATAAGTTGTGTTGTTTCTGTATAAGTTGTGTTGTTTCTGTACATGTTGTGTTGTTTCTGTATAAGTTGTGTTGTTTCTGTACAAGTTGTGTTGTTTCTGTACATGTTGTGTTGTTTGTATATGTTGTGTTGTTTCTGTATGTGTTGTGTTGTTTCTGTATAAGTTGTGTTGTTTCTGTACATGTTGTGTTGTTTCTGTATGTTGTGTTGTTTCTGTATAAGTTGTGTTGTTTCTGTACGTGTTGTGTTGTTTCTGTATGTTGTGTTGTTTCTGTATAAGTTGTGTTGTTTCTGTACATGTTGTGTTGTTTCTGTACATGTTGTGTTGTTTCTGTATAAGTTGTGTTGTTTCTGTATATGTTGTGTTGTTTCTGTATGTTGTGTTGTTTCTGTACGTGTTGTGTTGTTTCTGTATAAGTTGTGTTGTTTCTGTACATGTTGTGTTGTTTCTGTAATGTTGTGTTGTTTCTGTATAAGTTGTGTTGTTCCTGTACATGTTGTGTTTTTTCTGTACATGTTGTGTTGTTCTGTATAAGTTGTGTTGTTTCTGTACGTGTTGTGTTGTTTCTGTACGTGTTGTGTTGTTCCTGTATAAGTGTTGTGTTGTTTCTGTACATGTTGTGTTGTTTCTGTACATGTTGTGTTGTTTCTGTATAAGTTGTGTTGTTTGTACATGTTGTGTTGTTTCTGTACATGTTGTGTTGTTTCTGTACATGTTGTGTTGTTTCTGTACATGTTGTGTTGTTTCTGTACGTGTTGTGTTGTTTCTGTATGTTGTGTTGTTTCTGTATAAGTTGTGTTGTTTCTGTACATGTTGTGTTGTTCCTGTATAAGTTGTGTTGTTCCTGTATAAGTTGTGTTGTTCCTGTACAAGTTGTGTTGTTCCTGTATAAGTTGTGTTGTTCTGTACATGTTGTGTTGTTCCTGTATAAGTTGTGTTGTTCCTGTATAAGTTGTGTTGTTTCTGTATATGTTGTGTTGTTCCTGTACAAGTTGTGTTGTTCTGTATATGTTGTGTTGTTCCTGTACAAGTTGTGTTGTTTCTGTATAAGTTGTGTTGTTCCTGTATAAGTTGTGTTGTTCCTGTATAAGTTGTGTTGTTTCTGTATAAGTTGTGTTGTTCTGTACGTGTTGTGTTGTTTCTGTATAAGTTGTGTTGTTTCTGTACATGTTGTGTTGTTTCTGTACATGTTGTGTTGTTTCTGTATAAGTTGTGTTGTTCCTGTACATGTTGTGTTTTTCTGTACATGTTGTGTTGTTTCTGTATAAGTTGTGTTGTTTCTGTACGTGTTGTGTTGTTTCTGTATGTTGTGTTGTTCCTGTACGTGTTGTGTTGTTTCTGTACGTGTTGTGTTGTTTCTGTACGTGTTGTGTTGTTTCTGTATAAGTTGTGTTGTTTCTGTACATGTTGTGTTGTTTCTGTACATGTTGTGTTGTTTCTGTACATGTTGTGTTGTTTCTGTACATGTTGTGTTGTTTCTGTACGTGTTGTGTTGTTTCTGTACGTGTTGTGTTGTTTCTGTATAAGTTGTGTTGTTCTGTACATGTTGTGTTGTTCCTGTATAAGTTGTGTTGTTCCTGTATAAGTTGTGTTGTTCCTGTACAAGTTGTGTTGTTTCTGTATAAGTTGTGTTGTTCTGTATAAGTTGTGTTGTTCCTGTATAAGTTGTGTTGTTTCTGTATAAGTTGTGTTGTTTCTGTACATGTTGTGTTGTTTCTGTACATGTTGTGTTGTTTTGTATAAGTTGTGTTGTTTCTGTATAAGTTGTGTTGTTCCTGTATAAGTTGTGTTGTTTCTGTACATGTTGTGTTGTTTCTGTATAAGTTGTGTTGTTTCTGTACGTGTTGTGTTGTTTCTGTACGTGTTGTGTTGTTCCTGTAGTGTTGTGTTGTTTCTGTATATGTTGTGTTGTTCCTGTACGTGTTGTGTTGTTTCTGTACGTGTTGTGTTGTTTCTGTATAAGTTGTGTTGTTTCTGTATAAGTTGTGTTGTTTCTGTACATGTTGTGTTGTTTCTGTATAAGTTGTGTTGTTTCTGTACAAGTTGTGTTGTTTCTGTATATGTTGTGTTGTTTCTGTATGTTGTTGTTGTTCTGTACAAGTTGTGTTGTTTCTGTATAAGTTGTGTTGTTTCTGTACATGTTGTGTTGTTTCTGTATATAGTTGTGTTGTTTCTGTACAAGTTGTGTTTTTCTGTACATGTTGTGTTGTTTCTGTACGTGTTGTGTTGTTTCTGTATAAGTTGTGTTGTTTCGTGTACATGTTGTGTTGTTTCTGTACATGTTGTGTTGTTTTCTGTATAAGTTGTGTTGTTTCTGTACAAGTTGTGTTGTTTTCTGTACATGTTGTGTTGTTTCTGTACGTGTTGTGTTGTTTCTGTATAAGTTGTGTTGTTTCTGTACGTGTTGTGTTGTTTCTGTACGTGTTGTGTTGTTTCTGTACATGTTGTGTTGTTTCTGTAGCATGTTGTGTTGTTTCTGTACATGTTGTGTTGTTTCTGTACAAGTTGTGTTGTTCCTGTACATGTTGTGTTTTTCTGTACATGTGTGTTGTTTCTGTATAAGTTTGTTGTTTCTGTACGTGTTGTGTTGTTTCTGTACGTGTTGTGTTGTTCCCTGTACGTGTTGTGTTGTTTCTGTACGTGTTGTGTTGTTTCTGTACGTGTTGTGTTGTTTCTGTATGTGTTGTGTTGTTCTGTACGTGTTGTGTTGTTCCTGTATAAGTTGTGTTGTTCCTGTATAAGTTGTGTTGTTTTCTGTATATGTTGTGTTGTTTCTGTACAAGTTGTGTTGTTCCTGTAATGTTGTGTTTTTTCTGTACATGTTGTGTTGTTTCTGTATAAGTGTGTTGTTTCTGTACGTGTTGTGTTGTTTCTGTACGTGTGTGTTGTTCCTGTACGTGTTGTGTTGTTTTGTACGTGTTGTGTTGTTCCTGTATAAGTTGTGTTGTTCCTGTATAAGTGTGTTGTTCCTGTATAAGTTGTGTCGTTCCTGTATAAGTTGTGTTGTTCCTGATATAGTTGTGTTGTTCCTGTACAAGTTGTGTTGTTCCACATGGAGCAGCTGGTAGTTAATCAGCCTCCAGGAGACCACGCCTGTTTATGGAAGTCTGAGAACTGAATTGGTATTTTGTCTACTTTATTCTTACATTTCAGTAAAAAATGAATTCCTCCTAATTTTCTGAACACATAATTTTTATTGTATTCCACATTTTAACATTTTCTCTGATGAGGCGACATAACCAATTAATTCTGAACATATTATTCATAGTTTAAAACCCTCCATTTCCTCTCTGCTTACAGAGAATCTCTTTTTTAGATAATGGGCTTTATTTCTCCGCATGAAATTAAAAAGCATTTTATCCAGTTCTTTACATGTTTACAGGTAAATCCACTGACAAAGACATGGATACAGACCCTGACATTCCTTCAGCTTTAGCTAATAAAACTCTACCGTAAATGGACAAATCTCACATTAACCACATGTTAAACCTTTTCTTTACTTGGCTGATGATGGAGCTGAAGTTCAGATCAGATGGATTGGGTTGGTTGTTTACTGTCAGCCCAAGGTAAGTAACCGTGCTTCTGACAGGAATACCACAGACTTCTGGCAGGATACAAGTTTTCAGTGCAGCAGCAGATTTTCCTAAATTCACAGTGAACCCAGATCCATCAGAGAATTCTCTAATACAATTTACTGCTTTACTTACTTCTGTTTGCGTCTTAATAAAAATGACAGTGTCGTCTGCCAGCTGTGATATTTTAAATTCTCTGTCAAAAGCACAGATACCGTAGCCTAGCCACGCTAGACAACCCACGGCAACGAATTTAATTCTCTGCCAGGGTGAGTCTAGTTACCCTCCATAAGGCTCGAGGCTGGATTCTCCTAAAACTGGCCGGACCAATCACCATGAAGTGTAGAGTCAGAAGGCGGGCGTAACTAAGTGACGACAGAGGCGTGACGATTCTGACAGAAACAACCGGCGCACAATAAACGGTTATCTTTGGACTCGGCTTTGGCCACAGCCTTAAAGATTTGAAGCTAAAATTCAACTTGAAAGATAAACAAAGGACGGCACTGAAGTGTTTCATTGAGAAGAAAGACGTATTTGGACTTATGCCGACGGGATATGGCAAATCCTTAATATACCAGTTGGCTCCGCTGGTTGGGAAGCTAATGGGACTTAGCCACAATCCAGCGCTCTAGGAACTACGTCAGCCTATTCGTTGCACTGATTGGTTGTATACCTACCCAATTGCTGCAGAGAGATTTGAAAGACAACCTTTTAGCCCGCCTCCCTCCCTGTCGAGAGTTCCTAGACCCTTGTGTCTTAAGAGCTGGGTCTAGCGTGGCTAGGCTAGTAGTCTGTGTTAATTTGTGGTCTTTTAGACAGGTTTATCCTAATTGAAATTGCTTTATGGTCTGTGAAAATAGTGGGTTTAATCTCTGTTCTCTCTACATTATCAGTTATGCCGGCTGAGAGCAGCCAGAAGTCAGTACGAGGCTGTAAGGATTTATCTTTATTACTCCATGTATACCTTTTTCATCTGGATGTTTATGCCTCCATATGTCAGTTAACTTTAACCTGTTACAGAAGTTATCTAACTCATTCATTGCTCCTTTATTTTTGATCGGGAGTCTATCAGTTCCATCTTTCATAACTGTATTAAATCCCCACCCCAGATAATCTTAGCTAAAGGAAATGTTGACAACCGTCCATTGATTGCATCTTCTGTAGCCAGAAATAAGTGAACATTTTTTTTTTATTATTGGTTGCATAGATGTTTACCAAAATAAATTGTGAGTGATCTGTGTTTAGTAACAACATAATCCACCGTCCCTTATCATCTGAAAGCTGTTTAATAATTTGGCCTTTCAAGTTTCCTTTTAGGACAGCGCCCCCTGCTGACTTGTTTGTACCAAATGAAAACCAGATGTCTTTCCTCCATTGATTTTTCCAGAATAAACTGTCTGGCTTTTCGGCATGCGTTTCTTGGATGAAGTAAAAATCTGCTGGTTTCCCTGACAAAACAAAAACACCACTTTCCTTTTTAAATCATTTCTAATCCTCCTCGAATTTATGGACAAAACAGAAATAGACATGACTGGACTAAGGACTTAAAAACACAAACAGAACAAACAAACAGAATCTGGATCCTCTCTTAGGTCGAGATAAAAGATAAAGCTGCACCCTCTCAGTGTTAAGCCACAGGGCTAAACCAAAATGTTGCTCTGTGTAGTTAGTAATATCTATTCAGTATTTTAGTAAAGAACCAAGAAAAGCTTTAGTGTATACAGAGAGGAGGTCAGAGCCCTGACATCTTAGTGTCCTGACCTCCGTCTGAATGTCAGCAAAACTAAGGAGCTGATAGTGGACTACAGGAAGAGACAGAGGGATGA